>NW_011491618.1:2692973-2713223 GCF_000754665.1 Bison bison bison | reverse complement strand
TCAAGAAGGGCCGTTCGGACCCTGCAGGAGGGTGAGAGGGCGAGGGCAAGCGGAGCCCGGGTAGGTGACGAGGAGGACTGTGTGGCTGCGCAGAGATTGGGAACGTTTCAAGACCAGGAGATGTAGTTGGCAGAGTAGTTCCCCTCCCTCAGAGGTCCACATCCTAATGCCTGGAACCTGTGAATATGTTACCTTCCATAGCGAAAGGGACTTACAGATGTGAGGAAGGATCTAGAAATATGGAGAGCATCCTGGGTTATCCAGGGAGCCCAAAGTGACCACAAGGTCCTTGAGTGTGTGGAAGAGGGAAGCAGAAGGGTGAGAGTCAAGGGTTGCAGTGTGAGAAATCTCAGACGGCCATTGCTGACTTTGAAGGGGGAAGGGGCCACGAGTCAAGGAACATAGGCCACCTCTAGAAGCTGCAAAGGGCAAGCAAAGTGTTCACCTGCAGATAGGAATACAGCCTCGCTGGCACTTTTTAAAATTTTTATTTATTTATTTTTTCATTAATTGATTCAATTTATTTATTTATTCGTGCCTGTGCACGGGCTTTCTCTAGTTGTGGTGCACAGGCTTCTCACTGCGGCAGTTTCTGTTGTTGCGGAGCATAGGCTCAGTAGTCGTGGCGCACAGGCTTAGTTGCTCCAAAGCATGCGAAATCTTCCCAGACCAGGAATGGAACCCAGGTCCCTGCATTGGCAGGCGGATTCTTAACCATTGGACCACCAGGGAAGTTCCCCTGCTGGTATCCTGATCCATTGTAGACTCTGACCCCCAGAACTGTAAGGTTATAGATTTGTGTTATTTTACTCCACTAACTTTGTTACAACAGCCTTGGGAAACTAATAACAGGAAGAAAAGGAGCTGTTAAGAGAGATTTAGCACTTTGCTTTGAACAGTGGCTGAAAATAGACGAGAAAACAGGAAGATGATACCCTAGAATGCAAAGAGGGAGAGACAGTCTCCCCCAGGACTGGAAAAGAGTGGGGCTTCCAAACAACTCTGAGGAGTTTGTTTTATAATGCCTTTCAAGAGAGAGCAGAAATAAATTTCTGTGCTGTGTCTTCATATAGAATACTTCTTGGGGAAGATTTATAATGAGTCATTTGTATGTTTTATGAATACTTGCCTCTCTTGGTCTTCCAAATATCTGTTGGAAACCTGGGGTTGAAATCTCATTTAAAAGCTGACATCATTTACCTGGCACATTCTTTAAAATGTACACAAAATACCTAGGAAGACTTCATCATGACAGTTAACGGCAATTAATTGCTAATATGCAATGAGTGTTTGCTCTTTGCCAGATGCTGTTCCAGGCACTTTACGTATATGTTTCATTTTAGTTTTTAAAATGAAGGTTTATGAGAAGATGAACGACAGGATGAGTAACTGGGATTCTGGAAGAATAATCCAGCAGCAATGAAGACTGGCTACCGTCCCTGACTCCAAGGGCCCCTGGGCCATTCAGTTTCAACCATGACCTGTAATCCTGGGCACCAAAGATGAGAAAGAGCAGCCAGAGAGCATCCCTCATATATTGGTAGGATTGAAGCCATCTCAAAGTAGGCAGCCAAGGAGCTGCAGAAAATATTCCCTTCCGGGAACCAAAGGTCAGTTGGTTCTTCCTGGTTTACCCTCTGCAGACAATCAAGCATCTGGAGCCCCTTTTCTAAAGCTTCCTGTGCTCTCCAGCTTTTCTTTCCAGCAATAAACACTGGGAAATTGTATTTCGACGTTTCTTGAACACCCCCGGTGCTGCGTGCTCTTTCTCTCTGGATCTGATTTAGCCTTCACTGAAGCCCTACCTGGGGTGATGACTTAATCCCTGGGCTGCCTGACTGGAGCCATGAAGTTCAGATGGATTTTGCAAGACAAAAACCTAAATCTATTTTGTGGTCGCCGATACACATTCTGACTTTACCACATCCGCGGTCATTCCAACCACAAACACAAAAGGCGCTATAAATTCTTTTCCATGCGGTATTTGATTGTCTCTGGTATTACTCACTTCTTGATAAGTCAGCCAGTCAAAACAACCAGTTCAGGTCAGTCACTAATCCCAAGAGGCCCATTGTGGTGTCCTTGATGCTGTTCCGTCTTAATTGTTAGCAGCAGTTTTTGTGTTTTTTCTCTCGTGAGCTCTGTTTTCTCATTGACTTTGATGAGGGAAAAAAGTTGAGAGAGATATTACTGAAAGAGTTTAATTGCACTCAAAGAAGCAGCAGTCTCTTTTTTTTAAAATACTTTTATCAACTAATGGGCTTTAGAGAAAAGAACACAGAGTACCTATAATTTCATAATGTTTTGGTGTGTTTTCTTCCAGTCTTTTTTTCTCTGCACACACAGATGCTGAAACTTAACTGGGATTATCTGTTACATGGTTTTATCCTTGGTTCCAGCAAGCAGCTTGAATTACTACTACTTTTCTTTTTTTTTTTTCGGCTGTGCCAAGTAGCCTGGGAGATGGTTCCCTGACCAGGGATTAAACATGGGCCTCCACAGTGAAAGTAATGAATCCTAACCACTAGGCCACCAGGGAATTCCCTACATGGCTGTAAATTTTGTAGACATTCTTTTTTTTCTTTTGTGTAATTGAAATTTAATAGAACATTGACACAAGGGCAGAATTTAACTAAAAAGCAAAGCTTAGGAAGTTTTACAGACACTTCCATAGAAACACAAATCTCTATTGGGGAGCTGTGAAACTGCTTTCCACAATAACTGCGTTCACCCTTTTACATTCCAAGCAGCAATGTGTGACAGTCTTAATTCCTCCACATCCTTGACAACACTTATTATTATCCAGCATAGCATCACCTGGGAGTTTGCTAGAAAATCTTTGGCCCCATTCCTGATGCAATGAATCAGAATCTCTGGGGCTGGGGTCCAGGAATCTGTTTCACCAACTCTCCAGGTGATTCTTTGATCACCAAAATTTGAGAGGCAGTGAACTTTTCCTGTAAAGAGTCAGAGAGATCATCAATGGAATCAGAGTAAATATTTTGGGTTTTGAGGGCCTAGAGACAAAAATCAAGAATGTTATGTGTGTACTTTCGTAACAAGAGAGTAAACAAATTTTCCACAAATTTTTATTGACAAAATTTAAAATATAATCATAATATTCTGGAACAATTTTTTGTAGTACAGGTTTACTAATGAGAAGAATGGATTTTGAGGGGATAACTTTCACTGGATTGGAATTCATCAAATCAATTTCAAATGTTCATCTGTATAAACCATTCGTAGCTCACAGGCTGTTAAAACAAAAAAAAGCAAAAAATAGGCAAAGGCTCAGATCTAGCCTGTGACCATACTTTGCCAACCCATCCTAGGACATGGTAATCTCCAGTGTGTTAGTAGTTTGGCTAGTATTGCTTGCTTTCATCCTAGTTTTAATATTTTTAATTAATTAATTTATTTATTTTTGGCTGCACTGTGTCTTCATTGCTGCACACAGGCTTCCTCTAGTTGCAGAGAGTAGCGGCTACTCTCTAGTTGCTGTACTCAGGCTACTCATTGCGGCGGCTTCTATTGTTGGAGAGTGCAGGCTTCAGTAGGTGTGGCTTGCGGGCTCTAGAAGGTGGGATCAGTAGCTGTGGCACACGGGCTTAGTTGCTCCAAGGCATGTGGGATCTTTCCAGACCAGGGATCGAACCGGTATCCCCTGAATTGCAAGGTGGATTCTTCACCACTGTACCACTAGGGAAGACTCCTTAGTTTTAATTAAAAAAAAATATATTTTTATTTGGCTGTGCCAGCTCTTAGTTACAGTTATGTGAGATCTTTAGTTGCAGCTTGGAAACTCTTAGTTGAGGCATGTGGAATCTAGTTCCCTGACCAGGGATTGAACCTGGTCCCCCTACATTGGGACCACAGAGTCTTAGCCACTGGACCACCAAGGAAGTCCTTCTAGTTTTATTTGAACAGTTACCTCTCTCTTGTTTCGTGGAATTCTGATGCGACTGTTGCCCCAGCTAAAGCAATCAGACTTGTACCCCAGGAATTTGAATCTGGAAGAAGGCATCAGTGGGGGAGAGCAGTGGCCACAGAAGCCTTCTGATGGCAGGGCCCTGAATTAATTCTTGCCAGGAGGATCACACTGCAACATCAAGGCCTTGTGGGATTTCTGAGAATAAAATCCCATCTGCCCCTGCTGTAAGACCTTTGAAGAGTGTGCCGTATCCATTTTATCGATTTCGTTTAGCAACATCTACTAATGACCTTTAAATCCTGTGAAAATGTTTTTGAAGTGGCCCCAGGGGTTACAAATCCAGATGTTCTCTCTCCAGCAACAGCATGCTGCCCCACACTGCCTTTGGGATTTTCCATTCTGCTTGCTATTAAAAATGTATTTATTGCATGTTAATATGTGTCGGGACAGGGACATTTTTCTTGGTCTGTTTGGGTCATGGGATTGTAAACTGGTACCTGTCAGCTGGAAAGCAATCAGGCAATCTGTTAGGGAACCACTGAAATGTCCCTCTCCTGGAAAAAAATAATCCTAAATAGAGAAAAACCCACCTGGACAAAGATGTTCAATGTCCAAGGTGGGCACGACCACCTGCCTTGCATTCCCTCTGTCCTCTGAGTGGAGGACCCTTAACATAATCAGACTCTCTGATTATGGTGGATTCTCAAAGTATCATTGTAACGATCTATGATGTTAAAAGACTCTCTCTCTGGGACTTCCCTGGTGGTCCAGTGGTTAAGATTTCATCTTTCAATGCAGGGCTTTGATCCCTGGTCGGTAAACTAAGATCCCACATACCTCCTGACCAAAAAACCAAAACATAAGACAGAAGCAATATTGTAATAAATTCAATAATGACTTAAAAGCAATTAAAAAAAAAAACAAAAAATAAGACTCACTCTCCAGTAGGGATGACGACAGAGAGGGGAAAGAGGCTGACAGGGCCAGAAAACCCCATCCACCATATTTATAATAATGAAAATATTATAAGCCATCAGATGTTTCAAATGCTGACTTGCACAGCCAAAGGTGTGACCCAGTACAGCATCCCAGGATCCTAGCCTGATGGGGGAGATACTCAATCAAAAAGGCATGAGATCTGAGGATGGATGCCATATGCAGCCTGAGAAGGTAGGTCAAAGGCCAGTTCTAGAGAAGCATTTTGAACTACCTTATTTTTTTTTTTAACTGTGTTTGAGCACGGGGGCTGCCTGGAGAGCAGTTGTTGCAGGTCTAATATTCTCAATGAGTCTCGAATTTAGACTTCTGCTATTATTTTCAAATGTGGTTGCATGCTTAGTCCCAGAGAGCAACTGTGACAAGACTAAAAGAGGACATTTGTCACTTGGCCTTGATCTTGTCTTCCACCCCTGGACAGTCAGTACCACCTGTGATGCCTTATGGATTTGTACATTCCTTGTGAGTTTCATGACAGTGTCCCAGCATATTATTATCTGATAAAAGTATCAATCTGTTCAGTGTAAACATTAAAATAGTTGGCAATCTTTATAATCCTCTTGTGTCATAGCTTCTGTTTATAACATACTACCAGTCTCAAATGGATGGGAATTCAGGTTTTTCCAATCTTTGAGAAGGCATTCTCTGAGTTGTCATTTCTGAGGGGTGAGTATGACATACCAACTGGGAGATAAAGGGAAAAGTCTCTAGCAGTGAGAATTCAGGAAGAGGTCAGAAAGAAAGTAAAGTAAACCTCTTAGATTGAGAGGACCAGGGTTTGGGGCTAGAAACAGATAGGACATTGTGACTAACGGGTGAGTCAGAGGACAATAGTCAATTTTTAAGGAAACCATTGCCCACCAACCCAGTGGTCTGGGCAGCCATTAGGAGTAACGGTTATGAAGACTATGCATTGGGACTTCGCTGGTGGCCCAGTGGCTAAGACTCCATGTTCCCTATGCAGGGGGCCCAGATTTGATCCTAGGTCAGGGAACTGGATCCTGCATGCTACAACTAAGTGTTTGCGTGCCACAGCTAAAGATCCCGCATGTTACAACTAAGACTCGGCTCAGCCAAATAAATAAATATTTTTTTTAAAAAAGAAGACTCTGTAACAACATGGAAAATGCTTATGTTGTCATGAAGAATACATAGCTTTATGGACCTGCAATCATACACACATATACACAAGAAGCAAGACTAAGGAATTACACCTGAATGCAAGCTGTGCTTGTGTTGACTGGGAGGAGTGGGGTTATTTGCTCTGTGTTTAATTTAACTTATTTATCTGCTGCTTCAGGCCTTAGTTGCATGATCTTTTGTTGCAGTTCACCCACTCTCTAGTTGTCCCACAGTATGTGAGATCTTAGTTCCCTGACCAGGGATCGAACCAGTGTTCCCTGCACTGGAAGGTGGATTCTTAACCACTGGCACCATCAGGGAAGTCCCTGCTCTGTATTTTAAATAAAATAATGGCCCAGGCTAGGAGATAACTGAGTCAGCATCCCATCCAGCAGCCCCCTGGAAGAGGCCAAGGACACGCCAAATTCCTACCACCTGGCTGAGAAGGTCTAGAAGGGCAGAGAGTCTCCTCCCCTTCTTCTGGGGCCCTGAGTCACTTTCTTTGAAGGACCAGGCAGATGTTGAAGCTGGCAAGGCCCAGCTCTGTGGGAGCCAGCATGCTCTGGCTCCTGCCCTGGTGCCAGCTCCTTCACTGTCAATCTTCTGCAGCCTTGAGGCTGGCTGCCTCCACCTGGCACATGTCCTCATGCCCAGCCAACTGGGCCCAAGGTGCCTCCGGGACACCAGATCTTTATCCCTGATGTGATAGGGAAAGAATTTACTTCCTGTCCCAGCTCCCTGGGAGACCAGCAGAGGAGGTCCTCAGATCCTGTGCTGCTGAGGCACGTGCTCTGGGCCCCACCCATGGGCCTGAGTCCACCCACCATCCCCTCAGCTTTTCTCCACGGATGCCTTCTCTGAATGTCTCAGCATGGGTTCCCAAGTCGGCAAGAAGATTTTCTTGGGGTCAAGATGTTGTTGGGCCTCTGTGCCCAGGCTGGGCCCCTGGTAGGGCTCCATACAAACTTTACATGTGTCCCCATCACCTTTTCCTCGGCGCTCCCATCTCCAACCCTTTAGGAAACATGGGAACTTTTAAATCCCGTAGTCTGGCATCAAGGCTTTCAATGAAAGTTGAATGTGACCTGCAGGGATTTAGAAATATTTTGACGGTAATTGGCTTTCCTGGTGGCTCCGATGGTAAAGAATCTGCCTGCAATGCAAGAGACCCAGGTTCAATCCGTGGGGCAGGAAGATCCCCTGGAAAAGGGAATGGCAATCTACTCCAGTATCCTTGCCTGGAGAATCTCATGGACAGAGGAGACTGGCAGGCTACAGTCCACGGGGTCGCAAAGCTTTGGACACGATTGAGTGACTAACACATGCATTGTTAATAAATTCTGTAAAAGTCCTTTATTTTTCTGTTACAAGAAACAGAACTTTCCTCTATAAAAAAATCAAACTTCTTTTTAAAAAAGAGCCCAGGGATGTCCCTGGCAGTCCAGGGGTTAAGACTCTATGTTTCCACTGTCGGGGGCACAGGTTCAATTCCTGGTTGGGGAACTAAGATCCAACATGTGTTGCAGGGTGTGGCCAAAAAGGAGGAAAAACAAAAAAGCTCAGCCCAAACAGAAAGAGTCAACCTCATGTGGTAGGACTGCCAACATCAGAATCACTCACCATGTTTGCTACAAAATGCTGGTTCCTGGGCCCAACTCCAGAGCTACCCAGTCAGAACTCAAGGAGGTGAGAACTGGGAACCTGAATTTTGAACAAGCTCCCCAGGTTACTCTGAAGCACAGCAAAATAAACCAGTGGCTAAGTGGCTTCTGTGCTGGGGTGCCCGGCTTCTCCCTGGAGCTCCCCCATACCCTACCCTGTGCTGGACACAGGCTCACACTGCAGGCTCCTTGTTCCTTAGATACTCAGTGACCTGGGATGAGAAAGACACTGCAGGCAATGAGAGGTGCAGTATGGGTTTGTCCCAATGTCCTCTGGGAGCCCAGAGGAGAGTAGGGATCTCAGAGAGGAAAACCTTCTCAGGGATCTTCAGATTCTGAAATCTACCTAGAGTGAACCAGCTCAAGAAGGGAGCAAGCATGGGCTTTGCAGATCAAGGCCACAGGAGGGGCGGGACACGATGGGGAAATGTAAATAGGGGCCAGGGCACGGAGGGGAGGTAAAGGAGAGGAAGCTGGAGAGATGAGGGGCAGATCCTTATGCTGGCTTGTATTACGGCAACTTGGTTAGTCTGGGAATGAATGACACTTTCCAGAATCCCTTTCTCCATGTAGGTCTGGGGTAGAGTAGGCCAAAAGGGGAAATTTTGTGAGATTTGGAAAAGTGCAGTGAAGCTGCACTGACTCTCAGCACTGTGACTGTCAGAAACGAGAGGGACAGGGACCAGAGGTGTCCTCTGGTCCCTGGCCTTGTGGAGCCACGGCTCCCACCGACGTCCACACTAGCTCGCATCACAGCCCCATTGGCGGCTGGACATGCTTGGTTTCTCAAGTTTCCCTGCAAGCTCAAACTTTTCAGCCACTCAAACTTGCCACAGTCTTGGTGGCAAGACTGGTGAGTGATATTTTCTCTGATCGTCCAATTCCCCTTTCAGAACGTCATTTCCCCAGCTCCTCCCACTTTGGGGTCTCAGGCCTATAATAAACCCCTTATTCCCATATATGCTGCTTCCTTGGCTGGATCCTGATCAATACAATCTTTATCATGAGTCCCTTTTTAGGAGCAAATAAAAGAAAAAATCTCCATAAGCATCTCCCCCAACACACACACACACAGAGCTCACCTGGGATAGACCTCTTAATACCCAGGGCTAGAGAAGGAGTGGACCCTCTCACATTCAGATGATAGGAGAGCTGTGCCCTCCTCAGGCCACCTGCCAGGAGGAGGGGGAGATGGTCTAGGCCCTCGGCTCCAGGTCTTATTTACAGGTCTCAGAGGGCTGTCCCTTGGTTTGTCTTCCTGGAATGCAGTCATGCTGCTTGAAGACAAGAGCAGACCACAGGATGCCTGGGCCTCCGCCTTTCCCGGGTATCTCAGGACTCTGATTCTGGGAGATCAGAGGCTCCTGGCTGGGCTCCCGAGGCAAACTTGGGTCAATTTTATATCCTTTCAGTTTGACTGCTCCTGCATGTCCAAGTCACAGGATTTTCAAATCTGGGTCTTCTCTGCAGCCCTGAGCAAGACAGCCTGCCCCTGTCCTCATGAAGCTTCAAGTCTAACAGAGAAAATAAGCAGTAAATTGGCCATAAAAGGACACTATGCCAAGGGCACAAGAAGGGAAAGCATGATCTGCCCTGAGAATTCAGGGGAGGGTCCTGGCCCAGGTTGGGAAACTTGGTGGTGGGAGAACTTCTAGGAGAAAGTGATGTAAGCTGAGGCAACAGTGGCAGATGATGCAGGAAAACGCTTGTAGGTGAGTGACCAACTACGTAAAGGCCAGAGGTGTGAGAGGGTGTGGGTCCTATGGGAACTGAGAGGGGCCCAGCAAGGCACCTGGGAGGTTGCCGGGCTGTGGGAAGAGAAGGAGCTGGAACTGGGAGGTCTGATCAGTCTGGCCCAGGGCCTGCTGGGGTGAGAGCTCACCATCATGAGTGGTAAGTAGAGGAGGGGCAGGATCAGATTCCAAGCCTTTGAATAACTGACTTGGAGGAGGTTAAGGCCAGAGGCCTGGAAAACCTTGGTGGTGGGGACAGGGGAGAGGGTGGCTAGAACAGGGAGTGGTACTGGAGAGAAATGAATGGATTCAGGGCCATTAGGCCTAGAGAAGGAGGTAGAAACCACATACATGGTGGTCATGGGTTGGATGGAGGGAATGAGGGGGTGCAGATGTCCCTGGTGTCTGGCTGCTGCTCCCGAGGGGCTAGAGGTGCCCAGCTGGTCAGCCAAGCGAAAGCTACAGAGTGAAGGAGCCCCAGCCTGACTTCAGAGGGTACTCCTGGGTCTACCCCAGACAGCACACAGGACCAGGAGAACCATGAAATGGATTCTATGAATGGTATTGTTTTAAAATGAAGTCTGATGAAGGAGTGAGTACCGGGAATGGGGAAGGGAAATACAGTGACTAAGGGAAGGAAAGCATCTTGTGTTAAAGAAACAAAGGATGAGAAATAGAAAATCTTAAAACATTTTTCCAGGTCTGGGTCTCTTACCTGCTTTCAGAAAGGAGGGCTGTGTGAGCTGACAGCAGCTCGGCTGTGACTGCGATCCGGTATTTAAACAATGCCTGCAATAGTCCTCTTAACATGGGTGGTAGAGGGTGTTTGCTGGCGGCCCCCCTGGCCCTTGCCAGTTCATTCATTTGCAAACATTTTCTGAGCCCTGCTGTGTGCCAGGCTCCTGGTCCCAGCATAGGACACGGCGGGGAGCAGGCCAACTCAGCCCCTGCCTGATAGAGCTTACAACTGGGCAGCCAAAGCAGACGCGACGTGACACTAATGCAAAATAACACATTGTGAGAAGGGTTTGGAAAGAGACCAGCAGAGTCCTGTTCCAGATGGGGAGGTCAGGGCAGGCCTCGGAGGAGGTGGCATCTGACCTGAGACTGGAGTGTAGAGAATTCAGGAAGAACATTCCAGGCAGAACAGCATTGTCATAAGCTACGAGCAGGTGCTTTTGAGGAATTCAGTGTGGGTGGAGTGGGGAGCCAGGTGGAGGTGAGGGAGAGCTGGAGAGCAGATGGGAGCTGGCTGTGCAGGAATTGGAATATTTCTGCAAAGTCTGGACCAAATGATTTCTCAGGGCCTTTATTACCCAGGATTTCAGTGACATTTCTTTAAATTAATTTTTGCTGATGTATAGTTGCTTTACAATGTGTTAGCTTCTGCTGTACAGCAAAGGGAATCAGTTATACGTATACAAGCATCCCCTCTTTTTCAGATTCCCTTCCCATTAAAGTCAATGCAGAGTCAGTGACATTGTAGAGAACCATCCTGACACCATTGGTCATAAAAGGCTTGGGAGTCTGTTTTCAACTCCAGCTCTTCTTTTAAGACAAAGACACCCAGGCTATCATGAACAGGTGACCCAGGAAACAACCCTTGGTGCCCTACAAAGTGTCCAGCAACATTTTTAGAAAATGTTCCCCTTTAGATCCAATTTCTCCTAGCCAAATTGAACAGGGAAAAATAAGTCCCTCCAAATAGCGATTACCAGCCAGCCAAGAGAGTCATTATCTTAAATTGAAGCTGGTTTCCAAGAAAAAGGGGGAAAAACACCCCAAATGCCACTCGGCCAAAACCTCACACCCCACCCACCCTCAGTGCATACGTGAGGACCGGTGGCCCCAGCATTCTCTTTGCAAGGACAGGGCTCAACACCAACCTCTGTGTGAAGGAAGGAAACAGGCAGAGGAAGGCAGGCCAGAGATTAGAGAAGGTGACAGATGTAAATAGCCTCAGAGGAGCCACGCTGTCCCGGCGTTCCTCCCCAGGGAGCCTTTTGTACCAAGGAATCTGGTTGCCTGAACGAAAAATGATATCATTTATTTCTTTAGTCAGAGCTGAGCTGTTTTCTTCAGACATAGAAATAACCTCACACCACAACACCAAATTGTTGGCCAAGTGATAGAGGTGTCTGTAATTTGCATGCTTGATAATTTCCTGGGTAAACAACCATGGCCTTGGTTCTCTTGGGAGGGGCCTTGCTGCCCCCAACAACATTGCAAAGCTACAGAACTTGAATGAAGGAAATGCTTTTGGAAAGGTTGTCCCAGAGCTCTTGCCTGCTGCTCAGCTGGAAAGATGCTGGAGTTTTCATTGCTGCTCAGATCGTGCCCTACTGTCCAAATATCCATTATTAAGCATCAACTCTGGCCAAGCCTGTGCAAAGGCACTGGGGCTACAAATGTGCAAAGCCTGGGACCCTGCCCTCCATAGACTCACATTTGATAGAAGAGGTAGCCAGGTTCAGCCCATGTGATGTTCTGTGATGAGGTGTGTATATGGCATGGTGGTCTGCCCCCACAAGGAGGCAGCATTTGAGACTTGAGAGTCAAGAGGACTTTCTAGACCAGAGACGTGGAAGGAGAGTGTCCTACGCACACTTACCAGCACGGGTGAAAGCCAGTGTTCTAGGAAAGGGGTTTGTAGTGGGTGCTGCCACAGGAGTGTGCCCTTGATGGGAACAGTCTTGTCCATTTTCGAGAAGTAAGAACAAATCTTTTGGAAAGGAATTAATTTCTAGACTCCTACTTCCCCTTCAGATCTCCATCCCCTGATCCAGGGTCTCAGAATAAACATGTATGCTTCTACACACATGTATATGTCTGGGTTAGAGCCACGGCAGGAAAGAATAATCAACATTTACACACCTGCATTTTCCCAAGCCAAGCTAGTCCTTGCTTCCAATCCCAGCTGAATTTTGTGGCCATCCACTAAAAGAAAGCTGAGGACTTTCTTATATGTGAATTTCATAACATATGTGTGTCCTAGAAAGAAGGCATCTGTCCAGTGCCCACAACTTTAATCAAACCTATCTCGTGCTTTAAGAATAAAGGCTTGAATAGTTAATTAATTAATAGTTAATTTTAAAAGAATTTTTTGTGGACCATCTTAAAAATCTTTATTGAATTTGTTACAATATTGGTTCTGTTCTCGGTTTTGACTTTTTGGCCACTAGGCATGTGGGATCTTAGCCTTCCTGACCAGGAATTGAACCCATAACCCCTGCGTTGAAAGGTGAAGTCTACCTGCTGGACTGCCAGGGAGGTCCCATATGTGTATGTGCTCAGTCACTCAGTCATGTCCAACTCTTTGTGACTCCATGGACTCTAGCCAGCCAGGCTTCTCTGTCCTTGGAATTTTCCAGGCAAGAATACCGGAGTGGGTTGCCTTTTCCTACTCCAGAGGAATCTTTCCGGCCCAGGGATCGAGCCTGCATCTCTTGCATCTCTTGTATTGGCAGGCAGATTCTTTACCACTGCTCTACCTGGGAAGCTCAAACCGCTGGACCACCAGAGAATTCTCTACATAATTAATAATATGCAAATTATTCTTGACTGGGAGTCACTTGGTCTTTAACATACAGAGACAGGAGAACATACAAGGAGAGAGTCCCTCTTTTTTATACACACACAAACACACACACACACATACACCCCTCTCCCTACCATAATTATAATTACCGTGCTGGCGTCCAGATCAGGGGTTAGCAGCCTTGGCACGGAGACGCCTGAAAGGCACCCAAGGCAATTAGTGGTGTCGCTCCTCCACCCCCTCCATACCTTCAGGGCCTTTGCACTTGCCGTTCCCCTCCAGGCACACACATCCCCTCCGCCCCACTCGATCCTTGTGTGGCTCACTCCCCGACTGCATTTGGGTTTCATCTCAAATACCACCTCTCCAGGGAGGCCTGGCCTGGCCACCTCCACGGTGCTCTGTCTACTCACCAGCTTTATTTTTCTTTACAGAACTTTTCACTCCTGGGCATCATGCTGTGTATTTCCTTGTTCTCTAACATCTACCTCCCTGCCAGTAGGGAGCTTTGAGAGGCTCCGTGATGGTGACCATGTGCCCAGAGCCTAGGGTGATGCCTGGTATGCTGCCAGTACCCAGTCAGTTTCAGTGGAATGAATGAATGATTATTTCTCTTCTTCCCATGTCCATCTTCTCCTTTCTCCTACTTCCTCTTCTGTCCCCATCTCTCCTGCCTCGGCCTTCAAACTGCTGGCAGGATCAGCCCTCAGGAAGGTGTCAAGCAAGTGAGGTTTGTGGTCTGGGCTCCTCTTTTTCCATCTCTCTTTCCTACTGTCCCTCCGGGATACTAGTCTCCCACCTGCAGTTGCCCACTGCCAGCTCTGGCCTTCTCGATGGGCAGAACCCAAGCTCAGGCAACCCAGGCAACTGGAGGGAAATTGGGACCTGGGGCCGAGGGAGGTTGTAAGAAAGTCAGGACTTGGTCTCCAAAGCATCACTGCCAGGCTGTGGAGAACAGAATATCACTTGGGGCACCCTTTGGCACCTGCGATTCAGCTCCTTGCCTTTCCCCCATGAGTCAGTGTCACCTTTATGGGGACTCAGCCCCTCCGCCTTGCCAGTGGATGCCCCCTCTCTCCTGCCATGATAGACAGTATCTACCCCAGCCCCCACCCTTCTCTCCTTCCTGGCTTCTGCTTCCATATGTAATAATCATAGCTAGAGAGAGCCCACTGCGTGCCAGGTCCCATGCCAGCATCACCGCCTCTCCCCTCCCAGCTCCTTTGGCTTCCACTGCCTCTCCTCTCTGAGTCCTCGCAGCCTTCACAGCTCAGACGGAGCCCACCCCTGCCTTGTTTCCTCAAGCCCCCGACCCCCTCCTGACTCTGCCACTCTGGTGGCAAATGGTCACATACTCCACAATGGTACCTAGTGCCCTCGTTTTCCACTTGACCCGGAGCAAGGTTAGAAACTGCTTGAGGGTAAGAGCTGTGTCTTATCCTCAGAAATCCAATATGAAATAATCTGGTCAAGCCTCTCCCTCCTCCCACCATCATCCATACATCCCAGTCCATTCCATCCACCTAATCTCGTGCATGTGTGTAAGTCTCTCAGTCTTGCCTGACTCTTTGTTACTCTATAGACTTTAGCCCGCCAGGCTCCTCTGTCCATAGGGATTCTCCAGGCAAGGATACTGAAGTGGAAGACTATGGAAGACAATATGGAAATTCCTTAAAAAACTAGGAATAAAACCACCATATGACCCAGCAATCCACTCCTAGCATATACCCTGAGGAAACCAAAATTGAAAAAGACTCATGTATCCCATTGGTCACTGGTTACAATAGCTAGAACATGGAAGCAACCTAGATGTCCATTGACAGATGAATGGATACAGAAGTTGTGGTACATACACACAATGAATATTACTCAACCATAAAAAAGTGCATTTGAGTCAGTTCTAATGAGGTGGATGAACCTAGAACCTATTATACAGAGTGAAGTAAGTCAGAAAGAGGAAGATAAATATCATATACTAATGCATATATACGGAATCTAGAAAAATGGTGCTGAAGAATTTATTTGCAGGGCAGCAATGGAGAAACAGACATAGGGAATAGACTTATGGACATAGGGAGAGGGGAGGAGAGGGTGAGATATGGAGAGAGTAACATGGAAACTTACATTACAGTACGTAAAAAAGATAGCCAATGGGAATTTGTTGTATGTCTCAGGAAACTCAAACAATGGCTCTGTGTCAACCTAGAGGGGTGGGATGGGGAGGGAGATGGGAGGGAGGTTCAAAAGGGAGGGAATATATGTATACCTATGGCTGGTTCATGTTGAGATTTAACAGAAAACAACAAAATTCTGTAAAGCAATTATCTTTCAATTAAAAAAAAAATACGGAGTGGGTTGTCATGCCCTCCTCCAGGGGATCTTCCAGACCCAGGGATCGAACCCGCATGCTCTTAGGTCTCTTGCATTGGCAGGCAGATTCGTTACCATTAGCACCACCTGGGAAGCTCACCTGATCTCATGAGGAAAGAAATCCTATAGAAACTGAACAACGACTATGCAACCATGATGCATATGAGGCGCCTACTGCATGCTGGGTACTGGGGGTGCCCTGGGGAGCAGCCCAGGCAAGGGACCAGCATTTAGAAATGGGTAACCCCAGGCACTCCATAGAAAGTTGTGTCTCTTAATAGCAGGGGAGCCAGATAGTTTATTGTCCAAATCAGGACATTTTTGAGACTAAAAGGGGGAGCTATTAATAATTACATTGAGCCCATAGGTGTCCTGGACAAACCAGGCACATGATTGCATTAAGAGCAACAGTCCCCCTGCCTTCTACCCCTCTGGCCACTAAAGGCACTTCGGCTACTGGTCAAAGCTGCCAGATCCAACCCCCTCTGCCTGACTATGGACGAGGGACAACACAGAGGATGCACTCCAGGAAGCGGCAGGGGCGAGCAGGAAGGACTGCAGGCCCCAGAACTCAGTGATCAGGAACTAGGGCAAGCCTGAGTCTGGGATCAGGTAGGAGGGGTATGGGATACGGCACCACTCCAGCTGCCACGTCTGGGAGCTCAGCTCACACGCAGGTGGCTTTTGCAGGTTCTCCACCCTCCCCAGCTGCCCAAGTCCTGCCTGCTTCAAGGAAAACGGGTTCCTGTGACTTCTTTGAGTCTTCTGCTCTACTTCCTCGTGCAAAGGTGGTCTGGTCTGTACTTATAGGTACAGCAAGAAATGTGTGTGTCTGAGAGACAAAGACAGAGAGACCTATTAGTATTTCCCTCTGTCCCTCTGTCTGTCTGACTCTCAGACTATTAATACAAGCCCCATATCTGGCTGCACCCCTAGAACATAGCACTCCCACAGCACAACGCTGCCCTCCCAACTGAGCCTGTTGTCTGTTCCGTTTCTGATTGGCGCCAGGCTCGTAGACCCCATGTAGGTAGAATATAACTTTCCATAAATAACCCTTAACCCGACCTACAATTTAGCCTTTGGGTTTTTTTTCCCCTCGTGGTAATGGGATTATAGCCTGGGTCATCCCTCCTAAATCTTCGGGTCCCAGAAGCAGACCCTAGGTGTTAAATCGGGGTTAGGGGGTTGGTTTGAGTTCTCTGTTCCCCCACACTGCCTCACACATGACAAGGACTCAGTACACATTAAGGAATTGAGTCTCCTCTGCCCGTGAACCTTCAGCCTCAGTGTCTTGGCTGGGGCCGTGCCTTCTGCCTAGAATGTCCATGCTCCCTTCTTTACCTGCTGCTGCTGCTAAGTCGCTTCAGTCGTGTCCAACTCTGTGCGACCCCATAGACGGCAGCCCACCAGGCTCCCCTGTCCCTGGGATTCTCCAGGCAAGAACACTGGAGTGGGTTGCCATTGCCTTCTCCAATGCATGAAAGTGAAAAGTGAAAGTGAAGTCGCTCAGTCGTGTCCGACTCTTCGCGACCACATGGACTGCAGCTCACCAGGGTCCTCCATCCATAGGATTTTCCAGGCAAGAGTACTGGAGTGGGGTGCCATTGCCTTCTCTCCCTTCTCTACCTGGTGAACTGCTAACCCACCTCTCTGAAACCCTCCCTAAGCTTGATCCCTTTCCCACCCACCACAGAGCAAATTCCTGCCATCCTTGGTCCCTGTAACATTTTGTACAGAACAGTGTGACCTGATTATTTGCCCACGTGCCCACCAGGCTCTGAGCAGCTCGAGTGGGTGTCAGGGTAAGGATCTGAGCCCACGGCTGGCTATGAGCAAACCATTTAACCCCTTGGTGCCTCTGTGTCCTCATATTCAAACACCAACCTGGCTCCAGAGCCCATTGCCCACCCAACTGTGCCACATCACCTTTGGGGGCTGAACGATGTATCCATCTCCCACCTGAGCCCGTGTTCTGGGCCCTGGGACTCTCCTCACTATGCATGGATTCTCTGCAGGGTCTCATTGAGGTCTCCTTGGGGCCTGGAGGCAGCAGCATCCACTGACACCTATCAAAGGCTTGCGGATGATGATAATGGGTTTAGGAGGGCTTATTGGGAGTTAAAGGGTAAAATTACAGGGAAGATCTTGGGGTGGGGTTACCCCAAGATGGGCTGGATTCAATCCTTTGCAAAGGGTCATCTTATGGCAAAGGGAGAGTATTTCTTGAGCCTCTGTTAGTGCCTAGCACTATGAAATGAGACAAGAGTTTTGAAAAAAGCCCAAGTCATGGTCCTTGCTTGTGAAGAGTTTACATTTTCATCACAGAGGCATTAGATTTACATTTGGGAAAAAGCTTGACTGAGCTCCTGTGAGCTGGTCCTCACACTTGACTTTGTGTCTATTCTGGTACTAAACATGGCTTGGCTGGGTGGGACAGGTGACCCATGAAGGAATGCTAAATGGAAGACATAGATTCAGAAGTCAAAGGAGTAACAGGGACAAAGGGGCCGGACATCTGGGGAGAGGGGATCAGCGAGAGTTGGAATATTTCTGGAAGGTTCAGGGAAGAGGTGACAAGGAACATGAACCCCAAAGAAAGAGCAGGAGTTGTTGGGGGTGGTAAACGAGGGCAGTAAACTACAGGTTGGGACAGCCTGGGGCCACTTGGGAGTCATTAAGGGAGTTTGGGAGAGTGGGGGATGGGGATCAAGCAGTCTTCCATGTCAGACTGAGAAGCCTGAACTTGATCCTGGATAGGAGGAGCTATTGGAGGATTTAAAATATTTGTATTTATTTGGCTGCACTAGGTCTTAGTTGCGGCACGTGGGATCTTTGATTTTCATTGTGTCACTCAGGATCTTCCGTTATGGAATGCGAACTCTAAGTTGTAGTATGTGGGATCTAGTTCCCTGACCAGGCATTGAACCCAGTCACCTTGCACTGGGAGCAGAAGTCTTAACCACTGGACCACCGGGAAAGTCCCAAGGAGTTTTTGAACAGAGGTATGACATGAGGAGAAAAGTGTTTTTGGAAGACAGTGTGGGGGCCAGGCTGTGCAGAAGGGAGACTAGGCTGAGGTTAATACAATGGTCGAGGTGAAGAGATGAAGTCTAGGTTTGGAAAGGAAGGGATGAACATGACCTTTCAAAGGAAGGATGTAATTGCCACAAGGGCCACCATAACACTGTCAAAGGTGCCTCCCAGGTTTGAGCTCTAGTGACCAAGAGAAGAATGTTAACGTTGACAGAAATGACCACATGTGGTTGACAAAACAAGACCACATCCTCTCCGCAACAATTGGTTGTCTTTATTAACAATGCTTCTGGATTCTGAAAGAACAGACTGGTATTTCATAAAGCAATATTAACGTTGTCATTCTCTACAAGAAAAATTTTTGCATAAATAACTTAAGTGAGAAAATAAATATGTAACTTAACTCTTTAGAAAAAAAACAAAAACTGCTACTTTCATTCTTGTGGACAAATTCCACTTGAAAAGATTGCAAAAACAACCAGCTGGGCAGGCTTTCACATGGCATGTGCTTCCGTTTAAAAAAAAAAATTTTTTTTTAAGCAATTAAAAACTGCATAGAAAGTAAGTGGCGCCTGGAAATGATTTTCCAAAAGATTTTTGGATGGCAGCTATTAAGCTTTGCGGTTTCTCAGCATATATACAGCACTTGTAAGTTTTTCCCCAATAATATTATTTTAATGTAAGCTATGCCATCACACGTAACAGCAGTAAGAAGCTCTTTTCCAAACAGAAATGTGTCCTTGAGTGGTAGGCAGGACGAGGGTCTTGAAAGGGACCCTCTGGTCTTTGAACCGGTGGTGGCTGCTCCCTTGGGCCCACAAGCCCAGTGTGCTGTGACCTTGGGCTTCTCTACAGAAGGTGACCTTAAAATTTGGCCATGATGGGTGCGGGTTGGGGGCGGGGGTGCGTGGTGCTCTTTGAGTACAGAGAGTAATCTCTGTGCCTCCTGCCACCCTTGGGACCTTCCTCTCTATTGCAAAGGATGGTGCTGTTTCTGTGTCCTTTTTTGATGGAAAGTGGAGGTAGCGAAACATCTGGGATCCCAGGCTGGGACACACCACAGCTTCTCCCACGAGTCTGTCAGCCATAAATAGACTCTTTTCCTTTTTTCATCTTTGGCTGTCAGATCAGAGGATTACAACTCCGAATTCTGGAAGCGACCCCATCAATGATTCAATCCAAACTCTCTCTCCTCTGCCCATTCAAAGGGCACCCGAGTCCATGGAATCATGTGACAGCAGATCGCTCCAGATGCTTATCCCACCCCCACTTCCATTTTACAAAGAGGAATTCGAAGTCCAGGAAGACAAGAGCGTAATATCCGAGATCACCTGGCACCCTGGGGGCAGGGACAGGACTAGAAACCCCATCTAGGGACCCAGTCTTGTGTTCTGGGCACAACAAGGCACTCAAGGCTTTTTTGCCTGGCAGAGAGGTGGGGGAGGAGGAATCCTATCGAACTCTCTTAAGCTTCCCTCCACTGCTCCCTTAAAACTCCAGGGCAATGAAATGCTTCCTTTTCTGCCTCCTCTCAAGTGGGACCATCAAAAGTAGGCGGCCCCGGCGGGGCGGGGCTGCGTGGCTCAGTGTCTGTGACTCTCAGCGCCCTCCCCTGCCCCCGCGGGACCCCCTCGGCGCAGGCAGGAGGTGGGATGGTTGCTGACCCCGGGATCCACAAGGCCTGCAGCCAGGAAGGTCTCAGCACCCCGCCCCGGCCCCGGGTTGCAGTTATTAAAAATGAAACCCAACCGATCAAACCGCGTGCAGGGGGCGGAAACCTGGGGCGCCTGGGTTGGGGGCCGCCCACGAGGCGGCGGGCCAGCTCTAATAGGCGTTCTCCAGCTCGGCCCGGCTGGCTTTGGT
>NW_011491618.1:2683364-2692870 GCF_000754665.1 Bison bison bison | reverse complement strand
GCGCGCGCGCGGCGCCGCGCCGCCAGGACACAACAGCTGCACCCGCTGCGCGCGGTAGCGGTCGGGGATGCAGCGGAAGTCGGGCCCGCTTGGGCGCCACCACTTGCCGCGGCCGATGGCGTTGGGCAGCAGGCGCGCCGGGCCGCACTGGCCCGAGCACACCAGCTCGGTGACCGGCTTGGCGCTGCGGCACGGCCCATCGGTCACGTAGCGGGTGAAGTGCAGCTCCCGGCAGCTGTACTCGGAGGCGTCTGCGGAGAGAAGCGCGCGTGAGGGCGGCCACCCGGCCCGGCTCCCCCCAAACCACCCCTGCCCGCCATTTCCAAAGCTGCCTCTCCCCAGACGATTTTGCCCCTGGAGGTCTATTATGGGAAGGGCCCAGATATTCTGGAGCTGGTGGAAAAATCACTGGTCCACCCTCTCGCCCTAAAACTTTGGAGCCAAGTGACTGCTTCAGTTCGAATATCAGTTCCATGACTGTGTGACCTTGGACAAGTTGCTTAACCTCTGTGTGCTTCCTATCTGTAAAATGGGTTGTCTTGAAGATTCAGTGAGCCAATCCTTTACATATATAATTCAGGGGACACTGCCTGGAACATAGTAAGAGCTGGAAGTGTTGGTGCTATTACAGTTATTATTCCTCTCCAAGGAGGCCCTCTTCACCAGACTTAAGTCACATCTGTCCCACAGGGCCCCTGGCCTCAGCAGGGTAGTTATTAGCCACACCTTCTGAATGGCTCTGACTTCTCCCAAATTCCTTTTCTAGCAGGTTGGGAGGGGTGACAGGGTGCAGAGGGGATGGAGAAAGGAGTAGGGGTTAATTGATGGTAATAAATCAGAGCAGCTACTGAGGAGGAGAGGGATGGAAGGAGAGGTGGAGAGGAGACTGAAGCCCTTAGACTTGAAAGGAGCCGATGGCAGCACCTCCAACCCCCTCATTATCACTGAGGCCCAGAGAAGGAAAAGCTCTTTCCGGAAAGGCAGAGCTGGTCTCCTGACTGCGCCTCTGAGGCCCCTGCACCTCCAGGCTCTCAAAAAGTGGAAGTTGTGTGCCTGGGCACCGTGGGATGTTGGGCGGAGGGGTGAGGGGGGCCAAAGGGCTGCCTTTTACTACTTTTACTACTGTTCCTTCCCTGTCAGGGGGCTGAGATCTGACTGAAAACCTAAAGCTTCAGTTGCCACAAACATTTATTAAGTACCTGGTGTGTACCAGGCACTGCGCTGGGCACATCTCTTCTTCTGTGCTGTTCTGTGGACACCCAGTGGCGGCATAGACCTGCTCCCTGGGTGGGGGAAGACTGGGCTCTAAGGTCTGGCTTGATGCCTGAAGACACCTTGATCATGTCTCCTACTATGGACTTAGACTGGTAGGAGCTTTTTTAAACAGCTGGTCCTCATGTGAGCACCTGTCCATCTCCAAGGGTCTCATAGGGACAGTTTCAGTGTGACACAAAGGGATGAAAAATAGTCCTATGACCAAAACCAGAGAGGAGACAGAGTGGGCCAGCCCCCCACGCCCCTACCTTGGAGAACAAGCGCGGCAGCGGGGGATGTGGGGTTGCCTTCCTCCCCTGGCTGGCCTTTTGGTTTCTGGTCTGCTTTGGCACCCTTGCCCCTGCTCCTAGGCCCGCAGGGGTGGTGTGTGGGGGCGGCCTGTTTGCCCAGGGAAGGAGGCTTGGGGCTTTCCCGGAATAGTACCCCTAGGTCAGGTGCTTCCTCTGCACAGGGTGACTCTGGAGCACGTGGCTTCCTCTGCGCCTGTGGCTTTCATGGGAACCCAGAGAGGTGGACATCTTAGGTTCCTTAAAGCCCATCTCTTGAGTTTACTTGATCTTCCCTGGGCAGGAGCAGGGGAGAGGCATGGCTCCTCTGGGATTCCCTCTGCAGAGCGCCCATTCCCGGCTGGTTGGGAGGTGGGGAAGGATGGGATCCCAGGGCCGGGGCCGTGGACTCCTCTCCCACCTGGACTGTGGCCAGAGGGCCTTCTTCTGAAGCATCATTCCGGCCCCCGCCCCCAGCCATTCCTGCCAGCTGCAGAGCCAGCTGCACACGCTGCCCTGCAGGCTTCTCTGTGCAGACCCAGCAAGGGACCCAGGTGGGGTCTCTGGCCTTCCACTAGGGTCAGGCTCCCTCCCAGGAAGGAGGCAAGGCTGGGTCTAGGGTGGGGACTCAGGACAGAGCGTGCCACCTGTGTCCACGCCCGGCCTCAAGGATGCTGCTTCCCCTCCAGGGCCCCCACCCAGGTAGCTGCATCGCCCATTCCTTCAAGGGGTAGATCATGGGTGGTGGGGCTGAAGGGGTGCCTCTCTGGTGTCCCTTTTTCACTGCTTTGCCAGGATGTGCTGTGACTTTTGGCCTCTGACATCCCCCACGCAGTCCCCTGCCAGGGCTGTCTTGTAATTGGATCAAACTGGCTTCAAATCTCAGCTGGCTTAACAAGCCACTTCATCTCTGAAGCCTCCTTGGGAGGAGGACCTTGGGAGTTCCCTGGGGTACGCTCCGGGCATAGTCCATGTAGAGTCTGCATCTAGCGGGTGCTCACAGACTCGAAGCTCCATTGCCTTATCCCCTCCCCAGTGGTGTCAGCAGTTGGACCCTACTCCTCTCTTCGCAGGAGGGGATTCTTTGAAATCTCCTTTCTGAGCCCCTGAGCCTGTCCCAGTGCTGCACTCACCACCGCGGCCTCCTTCCTGCTCTGGGCTTTCACTCCCAGGACCCTGTCAGCCCCACACCCTCGCACTTGAGTTCCAAGGATACAGCTGACATGCCATCTTTCCCTGGCCTCCTGGCAAAGTTGTCCGTCCACTGGTGCTGGTAACAGTCCCAAAGAGAACCTTCCCAGGACCCTTATGCTAAAAATACTCTCCTGCGTCACATACCTTTGGTCTCAAAGGGGTGGTGGGGAGGTCTCCCTCCGTTCTCCGCCCGGTTCATGGTCTTGTTGTTCAGCTCTGGCAGAGGCTCGGGGTACTCGCCCAGCTCGGGGATGATTTCTGTGGCATCATTCTTGAAGGCCTGCCACCCCTGGCCCTCCACCACGCGGAAGGCTGCATGCACCAGCAGGCAGATGAGACACAGGGCAAGAGAGAGCTGCATAGTGCCAGCTGGAGGAGGGCACTCGGCCTTCCTAGTAGCACAGGCTCCGGTCCCCAGCCTGGACACGTTTGCCTTTTTAAAGCCCCCTCTGCCTCATGCCAGCCAATGAGGACAGGCTGGGGCAGGGCTGGTCCCATGCTTCCCTCAGCCCAGGAGGAGGGAACGGGGTGTGCTCCAGGCAAGCCCTCCCCAAAGACTCCTCCTTGAGCTCAGAAATCTCCCAAATTGCTGCTGGTGCTCCCAGGTGACCAACAGTGAGGGGGGCGTGTGAGGCAAGCCTGCTTTCAGCGCCTCCCACATGCAGGCGGCTGCAGTTTTCGGATATCAAAATGAGCTCCAGCTCCTCATCTCTACCTCCCTGGGCCCCTCGGGCTTTCTCAAAACAAACTCGGCACTAGCTTAATGAAGCAAACTACAGCTCTGAGTCCTCTGCAGGTCTTAGCCCTGCTGATCCCATCTCTCAGGCCAAGTTCATTTGTCACCCCGCCAAAATGAAATAGCCCCTAGCAGTGTCTATTTGGCCCCCATGGACCCAGGCAGAGGCAGAAGGCAGCTTTTTAAGAACTCTCATTGGTCTACATATGGCTCAGCATCAATTATCCTGACCAAGAAGGCCCCTCTTGTCATCCCTCTGGAAGGCAAGAGGGAAATCTGGAGGGTCACAGCAGGGGCTTCTACTTCCGAGGGGGCAGGGATTCTGGTTTCCAGGCCAGGGTGAGAGGTCAACAGGCTCTGGTGATGGAGACAAGGAGGAAACCTCGGCTCAGGCTCCTTGGGGATCTTGTGCTTGGTGACAGGCACTTCTTGGCAGGCTGATGTGCCAAAGGCAGTTATTTCCCGGGCCAGGCTGTGGGTAGAAGCGGAGAGCACAAAATCCCTTTTCTTAGCAAAAGTGGAAGCCAGCATTTTTAGTGCTGACATTTTTTTTTCTTGTTTCCCAGACCATTACATTTTTCAAAACCAGCTTTGAGTCCTGTGTGGAAAACCTTATTGGTGCAGAGCATGGGATGGATGCATTCGGTGAAGCAGTGTCAAGTCCAGCTAGCCACAGAGAACTCAGAAGGAATTGCTACCTTTCCCTGGTGGCTCAGATAGTAAAGAATCTGCCCGCAATGTGGGAGACCTGGGTTTGATCCCTGGGTTGGGAAGATCCCTTGGAGGAAGGTATGGCAACCCATTTCAGTATTCTTGGTCTCCCCTGGTGGCTCAGACAATAAAGAATCTGCCTGCAATGCTGGAGACCTGGGTTTGATCCCTGGGTTGGGAAGATCCCCTGGAAGAAGGTATGGCAACCCACTCCAGTATTCTTGCCTGGAGAGTCCCATGGACAGAGGAGCCTGGCAGGCTACAGTCCATAAGGTTGCAAAGAGTTGGACATGACTGAGCGACTGAGCGCACACACACACCCTGGAAAAGAAAGAGGGCCTGGGGAGGGGGAGGAAGATTCACACCTGAGGTGCAGGAAAAGAAAGGAGCACCCGCGGAAGCATTTGTGGCAGACGGATTGTTTGAGGAGGCACACTTGCTCCAGGCTTCGAAGGAGGCTGGGAAGTGGACTGTGGTATTTGGTATTTTCACTGGGCAATGAATCAGCACACCCCACCTGCAGAGCCTCTGCCACCTGCCTCGACTTGTAAGTCACTGTCCATCTGCGGCCGTCTGTCCCTCCTTTCCATCGTCCATCACTCGACACATAAATGCAGCTGCTCTGACAGTTTTACAAGCCAGACAGAAGCCCCTGCAGGAAGGGCCCCCTCTGATACCTGCTTCCTAAGTCAGTTTCCTTCAGGGTAGACGAAAACAGCTGTGGCCATTGTTGCGGGTGATCTATCTCTCCCAACAGAGCTGGCCGTGTTGTGAGAAGGGGGCCCTCCGAACCCTCTCCCCTTGTCTGTGACCTTCCAGCCTCCTTTTCCCTGACTCTGGAATGTGGACCGTTAACCCTATTGTGGCCAGACTTCTGCTCTGGAGTTCTGAGAGGGCAGTTCTGATGTCTGGATTCCTTGAACTGGAGGGACTTGATGCTGGAGCCCCACCTGCTGTTGGGATCTGAAGCTCATTCCTAGGAAATGGAGACCGAGGGGACCATCCTTGTAACACTTCTGCCATCTGCTGGAGACGGAAGGAGGAGCCAGCGATCAGAGAATGGCGAGGCTCAGGATTTCATCATTTGAAACAGAAGTAATGTTTTAGAGAGAGTGAGAGGGAGAGAAAAGGAGAAGGAAGAGAAGAAGGATCCAGTGGACTTGAACCTGTAAATTAGCTCCATTCTTTTGAATTACTCTCTGCCAAGGTACAGCCATGCTTTTCACAGAATGGCTCAGCGAGAACCTGCTGTGATGCCATCTGCTTTTTCACTGAACACTGATTCAGTTTTATATTTATTCAGTCCACAGACCTGTCATCGTTCAGAGCTAGACAGTACTCCCCAGAGTTAAACCCTCAGGGTTTTAGCTGACTTCTGTCGTTGGTAATTTAGGTTATTTCTGATGTTCCTCTATCCTCAGCAGGGATGCTATAACATCCTTGGACAAAGTCATTTTTTGAGTTAAACTTTTTATTTTGGAGTCATGGTAAATTCACATGCACTTGTAAGAACATAGAGAAAATTTCCTGTTCCCTCTGACCATTTTCTCTTGATGATAACATCTTGCAAAAGCCAGGATACTGACATTAATACAGTTTACCAGTCTTATTCAGATTTCCCCAGTTTTACTTGTATGTGTGTGTGTGTGTGTGTGTGTTAGTTCTATGCAACTTTATCATGTATTGGTTCAAGTAACAACCATCATGGTCAAGACAAAGAACAACTCTGACTGCAAAGATGCCTCTCATTGCTCTTTTATAATCATGCCCTTCTCCTTCACTTCTAACCCTATGGCACCATGAATCTATTCCCCATTTCTACAATTTTGTCATTTCAGGTATATAAATAGAATCAGTCAGGATGTAACCTTTTAGGACTGGATTTTTTCACTGAGCCTCATTCCCTGGAGATTCATCTGAGCTGTTGCATGTATCAACAATCTGGTCCTCTTTATTGCTGAGTAGTCCATCCTAAAGGAAATCAGTCCTGAATATTCATTGGAAGGACTGATGCTGATGCTGAAACTCCAATACTTTGGACACCTAATGAGAAGAACTGACTCACTGGAAAAGACCCTGATGCTGGGAAAGACTGAAGGCAGGAGGAGAAGGGGACAACAGAGGATAAGATGGTTGGATGGCATCACCAATTTGATGGACATGAGTTTGAGCAAGCTCTGGGAGTCAGTGATGGACAGGGAAGCCTGGTGTGCTGTAGTCCATGGGGTTGCAGAGTCAGACATGACTGAGCAACTGAACTGACTGATTCCATCAAGTATTTTTTTACCTGTAGGGTTATTTCTGAAGTGAATGCTGGGTCTGAGAGAGTAAACAGTCCCCAGTCTCAATGCTATGCTATGCTAAGTCACTTCAGTCGTGTCCGACTCTGTGCGACCCCATAGACGGCAGCCCACCAGGCTTCCCCATCCCTGGGATTCTCCAGGCAAGAACACTATAGTGACATACAAATGGGCATGTGTCTAGTTTGCTAGCGCTGCTGAAACAAATTACCAGAGACTGAGTGGCTTAAACAACAGAAATTTATTGTCTCATAGTTTCTGGAGGCCAAAGTCTGAGATCAAAGCATTAGCAAGGTTGGTTCCTTCCAAGGGCTTCAAAGAAGAGTCTGTTCTGTGCCTACCCCCTCATTGGCAGTCTTTGACATTTCTTGGTTTTGCAGAAGCTTTGCCCCAATCTCTGTCTTCATCTTCACATGCTATTCTCCCTGTGTGTGTGCGTATGTCTTAATTCCCCCTTTTTATAAGGGCATCAGTCATGTTGGATTATCACCCACCCTGATGACCTCATCTCAACTAATTATATCTGCAACAACCCTACTTCCAAATAAGGTCACATTCTGAGGTCTTTGGATTCAACATATGAATTTTGGATTCATAGTCAATCAACAATTCAATACATAACAGCATGTTTTTCCACAAGGCTGCCAACCCTGAGTGTGGGCTGTTAAATTTTTTTTAATTGAATTTATTTATTTGGCCACATCACGCAGCATGTGGGATCTTAGTTCCCCCTCCAGGGATTGAACCTGTGCCCCTTCAGTGGAAGGGCAGAGTCTTAACCATCAGACCGTCAGGGAAGTCCCTTAAATTGAATTTAATAATTTAAATTCAATTATTAGTAGTTGAATTTCTAGCAAGGCTGTTTTTCTACATGATGATTTAGTGGTTTTTGTTTCTATCAAGCTGCCTATTCTTAAGTTCACTTGTCAAACATTTAATGAAGCAAGACCTCAGGCACAATGAACTGATACATACTCCCCACCCAGGAGCTCCAGTATCAGGGAAGGAATAAATTCTTCATCCACATAACCCCAATACCAAGTAGAAAGTGATTGGTGACACTAAGGAAAGGGCCAGATACATTCTTTTAAAAGGAAAAAGTGTTTGGGACCTTTAGAGAAAAGAACAACCTCTTCTTGCTGGGGTGGGAAGATGTGGCATTTGGACCAGACTTTGCAGGACAGGCCACATTTGGAAAGTAAGTTATGCTCCTCTGACTCCTCAGGCTTGTAGAATGCTTAATCCGAAAGTGTTGGCAAACACAGTAGTTTCAGTCTCTACTTGGTTCCCAAGCCCCCTGTCTCTAATTCATGGAAACTGAGGACTCCTAGTGACTGCGTTTTTATTTATATTTTTAAAAATCTTTTTTCCTTATCTGTGTTTCTCTAGTCTTTTAAAAAATATTTATTTTGATATATTTGGTTGATCTTGGTCTTAGTTGTGGCACGTGGGACCTTTGATCTCTGTTCCTGGTCGTGGGCTCTTTAATTGTGGCACTCAAACTCTAAGTTGCAGCATGTGGGATCTAGTTCCTCGACCAGGGATCAAACCTGGGCCTGCTGCACTGGGAGCGTGGAGTCTTAGACATTGAGAAGTCCCTTGGCTGCATTTTTAAACAGATTTGCTGCCACAGATCAGTGGTAAAAATGGAGGATCTGGATTTGGAGGGCAATCTCTGTTTATAGACAGTGTCTGCCCTGAGGGAAGTCCAAATCACCCTGTCTTTATTCACAGTTGAGAAATCATTCTCTGTAGAGGGCAGGGTCTCAGGACAGGTGGAAATCTACTTGGTTCAGCAGCTCCTGAGGGATGGCACTAAAGAGCCTGTGTCATTCACCCTCCTGCTTAGAACAGGCCAGTGGCTCCCCAGCCCCAACACGACTAAACCTCCACTTCCTTCTGCCTAGCAGACCAGGCTGTTTAAGGTGGGGCCCTGAGTCATCCCCAGAACCTAACTGCCACCCTTTGCCTGCAGGAAGGCCCTTCTCTGTAAATCCTTGTTTCAAATGATAAATAAGGGACTTTCCTAATGGTCCAGAGGTTAAGAATCTGAGTGCCAGTGCAGGGGACTCAGTCCAATCCCTGGTCTGGGAAAATCCCATGGAATTAAGCCCGTGTGCCACAACTACTGAACCCATGTGCCACAGCTACTGAAGCCTGTGCGCCTAGAGCCCGTACACAAGAGAAGCCACTGCAACGAGAAACCCGAACACTGCAACTACAGAGTAGCTCCCACTCGCTGCAACTAGAGAAAGACCATGCGCAGCAATGAAGACCCAGCACAGCCAAAATAAAGAAAGAAAGGTAAAGACAGAGCGGGGGACCATCATAATAGGTATAGGGACCACTGCAATGGGGTTGGGTAGTGGGGAAGACAGATTGGACTCAACTCTGAATATAACAAGGAAAGTGGGAATTTATAGCCAAACAGCAGGGTAGGGCGGTCAGTGAATGGAAAATTACCAAGAGGACACATTGGGGGTGAGGGAGGATTCTGGCGAAAGGAACCTAATGAGATTCTTGCTGAAGGCAGGCCGGGGTGGTCAGACATCACCTGGGGATGCTGGGGGGTGAGACACCTGATCAGGTATTGAAGGTGACCAGATATGGAGGATGGGGAATTCAGGCTAAACTGAGTTGGCAGGATTCTTGCTAAAATGAAATAATACAGAGATGACCGTAAAAGTCTAAAAGACAAGGAAGGCCTAGCTGAAGAAGAGTTCAGCGGGGCCTGACTAATAAAGTTGACCAAAGAAGACTGTCACCCTTTGCGTTCAGAAACGTCTATCCCCTCAGAAGCGATTCCTTCCTGCCAGGGTCCAGCCCCGGTGGATCCAGGGAATTCGAAGCGGGGACGGCGTCGGCGAGGATCAGGAAACAACTGCTTAATTAAACGTTAATTAAGGATATAAAGAGTAATAGAATAAAGATAGCTCAATGAGGAAATTCAGTGGAGAAAAGAGGCTGAAATAAGGATAGCTCAGTGAGGAAATTCAGTGGAGAAAAGAGGCTGAATAATTCAGC
>NW_011491618.1:2682985-2683264 GCF_000754665.1 Bison bison bison | reverse complement strand
AATAATTCAGCCAGAAGGTAAGAGAAAGAATGACATGGTGAGACCAAGTTTCAGTGAACAAGGCCCGCACTTTATTTTCCAAAGTAGTTTTTATACCTTAAGTTATGCATAGAGGATAATGGGGGAAGGGGTAGAGTCATGCAGCAAGCCAGGCTCTCTTCCTGCAAACTTATCATATGCAAAAACTTAGGTGATTTGCATCATCTTCTGGCCCGGAGGCCTGTTAACATTTTAAGACCCTTTCTTCAGAAAACTTATTTTTCTCTAAAGGTGATTGGT
>NW_011491618.1:2666998-2682885 GCF_000754665.1 Bison bison bison | reverse complement strand
CAAAGGTGTGGTGGGCTATAACAAGAAAAAGAATTAACTCAAGGGTCCCAGGTTACAAACATTAAAGCTACTACTTACACCAATTATATTAATCAATACACTGCCAGGGACACAGCAGGTAAGGGATATGGAAACTTAGCAGCAAACATTGGCCCAACAAGTGAAAATCCCTTCACCAATACAATTTCTAATCAATCTTTTAACTACTCAAAAGAATCTGTGTTTAGACAGTTTAGAACATCTCCTGCCTCTCACAGTTGGGAGGCTCTGAACAATCACATGTGGCCGGGAAAACCTATTCAGGCAGGCTAGAGGATTTCCAAAGGAAATGTAGGTTGAAACACTGTCACACCCAGGAATTATTAACTGGAGCTGTAAGCTAACTCTTTTTTCAGAGAGGTAGTGGGGGACAGCCCCCAGTAAAGTCAGAGGTGTAGGTGAAGGCACAAAGCAGAAAGTAGGCAGACTCTGGTTTTGGGTGTAAATGCTCGAGAATTTCCACGGGGACTCGAGGCTCGATCCCGCCTTTGCGTATGCCAAGCCTCCTTCCTCATGACCTTTGTCATGGGTGGAGCTCCTCACGCTGGCTCCCGGCAGTGATAGAATTCCAGTTGAGCTATTCCAGATCCTGAAAGATGATGCTGTGGAAAGTGCTGCACTCAATATGCAATATGCACTCAGTATGCAATATGCCGGCTCCCGGCACCTTCCCTTCTTTCTGCCCTCCTCCTCCTCCTCAGGGTGGCCCCCAGGCGCGATATGCAGTCCTCTGGTTCATGGGCCTTCAAACTAGATCCCCCAGAACCCCAGCTTCCACAGAGATGGTTCACGGCTTAAAAACCATGTACATTTTAATTAGTTAAAAATATAATAGGGAATTCTCTGGTGGTCCAGTGGTTAGGAATTGGTGCTTTCACTGCCAAGGGCTCAGGCTCAATCCCCGATTTGGGAACTAAGATCCCACAAGCCCCATGGCCAGCCTAAGTAAATAAATAAAAACATAATAAATACACACATTATAACAGTGTGGTATGCATCTGCTTTGAATGAATTGGAGATGACCCACTCATGGTATTGCCTGCAAATTAACTCATTTTGATGTAGACTTAAAAAATGCAGTCTTCGTGCATTTGGACCTCTTATAAATGGGATCATCAATTCAGGAAGCCATAGCTCAGAGACTGTCTTTTTTTAAAAGTTAGCTTGGACATTTCCACACTCATGAAATTACACAAGGGAGCACAGAACATCCTTCCTTAGTTCTGAGTAGCAGGCTGTGCCTGACACTGTTCCACCCCAATGGACAACAGAAATTAACCGGATACAAAGCAGATAAAACACTGTGATTATCACTCATGAGTCTCATTTTATATTTGGTGCTCATTAAAGCAGACTGGACCTTTAAAACAACAGTATACAGAAATCACAGTTTGTCCATACACAATGGCTGCAAGGTAGCTGATAAAATGAATGGGAATATAAGAAACAGAGGGTACAATATATTGTTTAGCAAAAAAAATCAAAGTGTAGAACATTTTCCATTTATGGATATCTACATACACACATGTACTTCCCTGGTGGCTTAGTGGTGAAGAATCCACCTGCCAATGGAGGAGACTCGGGTTCAATCCCTGGGTTGGGAAGATTCCGTGGAGAAGGAAATGGCAACCCACTCCAGTATTCTTGCCTGGGAAATCCCATGGGCAGAAGAGCCTGGCAGGCTACAGACTATGGGGTTGCAAGAGTCAGACACAACTTAGTTGACTAAACAGTAACAACAAACACACACGTATCCAAACATGTGTGCTTACACATGCACGTCACTTTTCTAAAAGGATATACTTAGAACTGGCTTCCTCTGAGGGAGAGGTATTGAAGGTTTGGGGTAAGGTTTACTAAACCTTTTTGCATTGTTTGAGTTTATTACTGTTTCTATACAGTATTTCCTTTTTAATTAAAATGTTTAAGTTCCACTTTAAAAACATTACCTGTTTTATATATCAGTGCTTTTGTATCAAAATATGAAGATTACGTTGCCAAAGAGGTTTGATAATACTGAGCTAGTCTAATTGCCTCCTGCTGTAGAAGGTGAGCTGGAGACCAGGAGGCTCTTTTTCCGCCCAGGATCTTTCTGTCTGGAGGAAAGTCACTCAGTTTTCTCTCAGTTTTTTATTCAGAGGGGGAAAAAAGCAATGCTTCTTATAAAAGAGTTAGTGCTAATAGAGGAACTTATAAAACATCTAGGGGCAGGGGATGTTTAGGGACTGCCCATTTGCAGGATCACTCAACTCCTAAAATGCCACGCAGTCATCTTCATGGGAGGCGACCCTGAGACTCACCCCATCCCCCCTTTCTTAGGAACATAAATCTTACCTGCCTCATTGACAGTGGTGGGCCACTCCAATCAAGAATATTCCAATCAGTTATACAATCATAAAGCTGGAATTTTAAAAAATTAAATAAAAAGATTATTCCTAAGCCAGGAATTTTCTGGTACTGGAGAGATGTTCAATAAATATTTACTACATGAATATAATCATCACAGAACCTATAACTAGATCAGGAGGGTGAATTTTTAAATGATGATCATTAGAAAAAGCAAACATAAAAGCTAAGCATGAAAGTATAAAAGAAAATCAACTATGATAAGAAGGACAAAAAAGACCATTTCTTCATAATATAAGACATTTATTTTGGTTACAGTTTTAGTGTTTTAACACTAATTTGTGATATGACAGACATTAAACTTATTTTTTTTAAAACCAGTTTAATACCTTTCCCTTTTCTGTCCAGAAAATTGATGCTTTCACAGTCAAATTACCCTAAAAGCTGACAGCAGGTAAGTTAAGCTTCCAACCAATCTATTCTCTCAACCGGAGATGGCCTCCCTTTCCAATCAGGATAAAATCTTGACTTGGAAGGACCATCGTTGTCAGCTCTTCAGTGATTCTTGATGCCGGTTTTATGACAGAAAATTTCCTACGAGAAAAGCTAACATCTTCATATTTTAAGATCAGTGCTTATTTCGATTAAAACATTAGCATCTTAACATTGTGACACAAAAGGCACCAACATTTGCCCAAGCATCCATCACCATGAGTGGAACACAGCGCCACCTGCTGGTCATCACATTGTTACACACCCTATAATTTCCAGGTGGCGGTCCAAGTCAATGGGGATTCTCGTAACAACGCAATGGTGTCAGAGCCAAAAGGGACCTTAGAGGTCTTCAAGTTTAGTCCCCTTGCTTGAAAGATGGTGATTTCTGCTCTCCAGCTAACCTGGAGTGGCAGGGAAACAGACAAGCCAGTGGAAGATACTGCTTCAGAACTGAGAAGAAAACCATTTGGTGCTCTCATTTGGTCTAGATGGGGCTCTCCCAGTCAAAGAAAGAGACCAGGTCAGAGGAGGGGATAGAGGCACCCTGAGTTCCTATTCCATCACTTTCCGGTGGCAGAGGGGGAAGCTGTCCAGATGAGCATGTGTTGGCTCTTACACAACAGAAGTTGATTTTGTTTTTACTCAAAGTAGGAGCCACATTTCGTGAAGGAAATATAGGGTTTCTGGGACTAAAGACTGAAGAAATCCCAAGTTATTAGCAGAAAAGTAGCCCCAAAGTGATGGCAGTAATTCTCCCCATGGCCTTTTCTCCAACATGTCCCCACACAAAGAGGCTTTTCAAGAGGTCCTGTCAGCAGACCTAAGTAGCTGAGGCTGTCTCGTGTGAGGACCACCGCCTGGGCATGGGAGAGGGACCCCAGCCCCAGCTCTCGAGCCTCTTCCGGAAGTGGAGCAGAAAGCTCTGACTTAGGGATGCTACGTGTTTCCGAGAAGAGCCACACATCCTAACCCAACTGGGGACCCACACTTCTTATTTTTCCTGTAGCAGGCCCCCCTCCCCTCCCCCGGCACTATGGCTTGACCTGTTGTCCTCTGGCTACAAAGCTAATTGGCCTTGTGCACAGGGGCTGGGTCAACAGCATGCACAGCGCACTGAGACCTTCCCGAGGGCTCATTTCTTGAGGAGGAGTGTAGTAGGAGAGGAAGAATTCAGCTTCAGAGAGCAGTCAACCTGAAGTTTCACCTCAGCTCTGCCTTTGAGCTGGGAAGCCCTGAGCACCCCACCCCTAATGACTCTGAACCCCAGTTCCTTTTCTTAAAGGTACCAATACATGAATGAGCCCAACACCAAGTTAATAAGGTTATTGTGAGGATCAAGTTAGATGAAGTGGAAGAGTTATCTGGCCTCTGTGAGGGACACAGTGGGGGAAAAGGCCGTTTCACTTGGGTGGGTCTATGGGGGCAGCCTGGTATCTGAAAAAGACAGATTCTAGTCTGTTCAGGGCTGCTACGGTCACAGAGCAAAGGGGACATCCAGGCTGGGCGGTGCTGCTTCTGTCAAGATAGAGATCATTACCCTGGGTGTTAAGCCCCAAGGCATACCTGCCTCTCCTCCACCTAGCTGGAAGCTTCTGGTCAATTCTCGAAAAGGCACATTTCCCACCTCCACATGGTCAGAACCACTGCCTGAATTGAAACTTAAAACTGAATTTTAAATATTCAACAAAAGTCCCTGATATTTCATTTCAGGTAAGACTCCTTTGCAAATCCTTGCAAGGGATCCTACCACCAAGTCAGGCTTCTGGGAGCTTGATAGACCCACCAGAACAATGCCTTGCATATATTTGGTGCTCAAGAAAAGAAAAAAAAAAAGTTTAATTCCACAAACTTTTATCAAACATCTATGTGCTAAGTGCCAGGGGGCAGAGCTGAGGACCACCTCTCTGCCATTAGGGAACCTGAAGACGACGGCACTGCGTTGCTTGCCCTGATGACAATTATGCCGAGTGCTAACAAGACTGTGTTCAAAACAAAACTCCTCTATTCTGACAAATGTGTACACACGTGTGAGTGTGAGTGTTCATGGCTTCCAACATCATCCTAAAAAGTCCTTGCAAAGGCTGTTTCTTTTTGTTTCTTTGCTCTACCATCAATAAAGGCGCCATTTGAACCTTCCGTCATGTTTCCTTTCTGCCTGGCTGAATCATTTTTGCTCCCAAGGCTCCAGAACCTTTTCTGGCAGCAGAGAGCTGTAAGAACTACCTGTGAGTGGGCAGGGTGTGAGCCTGGGCCGTTCAACCCCCCGTTTGTCCAGCCACTGGCTATGTTGCTCTCTCACGCACACGCAGCACACGTGCTATAATTGGCCAATTTCCTCCTCCTGTTCTTGGAATAGCAACTGAGACAAAAAGCAGTGAGCACGAGTGGCTTGGGCCCGCCAACACTATAATTTAGGACAAAACCCTTGTAATTCTCCAAATGGTGGGGTTTTTAAATAGGCTGGACTTCAACACCCTGTTTTCTAAAAAAGAAAAATAAAACCCTGCCTAAGGAACTACTCTTCTAACGGACCAAGGGACTGAGAGCTGAGTATCCCTAAAAGGCGGATTCTGAACTCAAGCCTTCTAAGGAGTCACATTTTTCAAACTATTGATCTAGGAGAGTCCTTCAAGAAGGGGGATGTGTCTGCCCACACAAGGGCCTCTTTGTTTCGATATCGTTAATCCTAAGGAAATCGTCAAATGCAGTTACTTGATGAGCATTTCCACCCACGGATAACTGACCCCAGCCAGCTTCAGACCTCATGACATGTCTCTGTGAGCAGGGCGTGGACGGCTGTGAGGATTCAGGGGAGACAGACACAGTGGGGGGAGAGGGGCCCACATTTGCATAGTTCCTTTACAGAGCCCCATTCAGGAAAGGGCTCAGGGGTGGGGGCTCGGAATAGGGGGCGGGGGAGGTCAGGAGGGCCCCCGTGAGCATCTCAGGCCTTGCACTTCCACAGACCTCTTGCCCTGGGTCGTCCAGGAGAAGCACACCTGTCACAGGCCTTCCCCCTCTGGGCCCCCACCTCAGGGTGAGGGCGTCATAAACTGCAGGTGCAGGACACGCCAGGGAGCAGGACGCCCTCCTCAGCAAACTTCTTTATATGCTCCCCAGGGTAAAAGCGGCCCAGGGCCGTGCTGGGACAGACGTGTGGGCAAGTGCCTGGTGATGCTGGGAGCAGGGTACACTGTGTTTCCTAAACATGGCAGCCTGTGACATCACAACCAGGGACCCCCACCCCCGTCTGACCTCTAGAGAAGAGGCAGTGGGGGCGCCCTAGAGTTTCAATTTTCCCTCCTTGACGAGTCTGTCATTGAGCTGGCAGAGCTGGGCCAGGAAACCGTCGTTGGGGCCGATCTCACGGTTCTGCCTGACGATGCTCAGGGCGGACTTGACATCCATTTTCTGACGCATCATGAGGTACGCGATGACGAGGGTCGGGGAGCGGCTGTAACCCTCACGGCAGTGGACCAGCACTCGGCCTGTGAGAGACGGGGACGTGATGAGCTGGCCCGCCACGCCTCAACTCCAGTCCAAACTCTTCCCAGGACATGCACATGCAACTTACACTGCCAGGCCATCCTGGGCCCACCAGAATGGCTAAGATGGCAAAGATGAATATAAAACACACAAAGCACTGTCAGGGATGTGGAGCATAGCTAGGACTTTGATCTGTGGCTGGGGAAAGTGAAAAAGAGTGACAGTCGCTCAGTCATGTCCAACTCTTTGTGACCCCATGGACTATTCAGTTCACGGAATTCTCCAGGCCAGAATACTGGAGTGGGTAGCCATTCCCTTCTCCAGGGGATCTTCCCAACCCAGGGATCGAACCCAGGTCTCCCACATTGCAGGCAGATTCTTTACCAGCTGAGCCACCAAGGAGGACCAAGAATACTGCAGCCTATCCCTTCTCCAACAGATCTTCTCGACCCAGGAATTGAACCAGGGTCTCCTGCATTGCAGGTGGATTCTTTACCAGCTGAGCTACTGTGGTTAGGGGAGGGGATGTACCAGCCCAAGAATATTGCAGTGGGTAGTCTATCCCTTCTCCAACAGATCTTCTTGACCCAGGAATTGAACCAGGGTCTCCTGCATTGCAGGTGGATTCTTTACCAGCTGAGCTACCATGTTTGGGGAGGGGATCATGGCTTCAGGAAACCATGTGGTGGGATCTACTCAAGCTGACCATGTGCATCCCCCAGGGCCTGGCAATTCCATCCCAGACCCACACCAGATAGGACTGCATACACATGTCTGCTAAAAGAATCCCACCAGGACATCATAGGCAGCACTAGTCACAACAGCCCCAAACTGGAAACTCCCAAAGGCTGGTCAACAGAAGAGTAGATAAATACTAAGTCTGAACAGTCTACAACTTCCCAGATACAAACTGGATGAAACACACAAACAGGATGTGTACGATCCCACAGAGTAGAAGTGTCAGGGGAATTTACTGGTGGTCCAATGGTTAGGACACGGGGCTTCTACTACAGGGGGCACAGGTTCAATCCCTTGTTAGGGGACTAGATCACATATGCTGCGAGGTGTGGCCAAGACAAAACTGAAAAAAAAAAAAAAGGCCAGCAAAACTGAGCTATGCGTTTAGAAGTTTGGATAGTGGTGTGGAGGTGGGAGATGAGACACTGGGAGGAACATGTGGGGCTTCTGGGGTGCTGATCAGGTTTAGTTTCTTGATCTGGGGGCTGATAGTGAAGGACAGGGAAGTCTGGCATGCTGTCCATGGGTCGCAAAGAGTCAGACACAACTTAGCAACCGAACAACAAAACACGGGTGGTGTGCAGTGCATTGATCTACACACTGCGATCTGCTACTAACCTACATGAATTTTCTATTTCAAGCAAAAGCAAAATATGAAAACCACCCAAATGTCCATCAACAGGTAAATGGATAAACAAACTATGGGACGTCCATCCAACAGAACACTACTCAGCATTACAAAGGCATTCCTGCCACGTGCAACAGGATGGAAGAAACAAAAGAATTATGCTGAGTGAAAGAGGCCAGACCGAAAAAGCATACATACTGTGCAACTCCATTTACACGAAACTCTACAAAATGTACACTAATGTCTAGTGATAGAAAGCAGATCAGTGGTTACTTGGGAGTGGAGGAGAGAGAGGAGTGGAAGGGAGAGGTCACAAAGGGAGGTGAAGGAAATCCGTGGGGTGATGGATAAACTCACCATCTTGGGTGTAGTTATGGCTTCACAGATGTATACATATGTCAAAACTTACCAAACTCTATGTAGTTTAGGGAACGTCAATTAATGCCTCAACAAAACCATTTCAAAATAAAAGGACCATGAATGTCAAACACAAACACAGAGAATCAAACAATGTATGTACGTGTTGTTCAGCTGTGTTCCACTCTTTGCGACCCCAAGGACTGCAGCCTGCCAGGCTCCTCTGTCCATGGAATTCCCCAGGCAAGAATAGTAGAGTGAGTTGCCATGCCCTCCTCCAGGGGATCTTCCTGAACCAGGGATCAAATGTAGGAGACCCAATGTACACTGCAGACAGCTTCTTTACGGTATAAGCCACCAGGGAAATTACTAGATCCGCCCCCTCCCCCTGACTTTGACATCATCTCCTCGTTCCCCTTCTCCCTGCAATCCAGCCAGCCAGCCCCTTGGCCTGCGAAAAGTGAGAGTATTAGTTGCTCAGGCCTGTCTGACTCTTTGTGACCCCACGGACTGGAGCCTGCCTGCAACACCTCTTTTCACAGGTATTTGCTCCAGTGTCCTAGGAAGGTCTTTCCTGCCCACCTTCTAAAGAGCCACAGTCCCACTCTCTATACCCCGTCATCCCCTTGCTCCCTGCTTTAGTCATCCCCATTTCCTGGGGGCCACACATCTTTTTCACTTATGTCTACTGTCATCTTCCCCCAAAATGTAAGCTCCTCGAGGGCAGGGATGCCTGTCTGTTTTGCTCCCTGTTGTATCCCCAGCATTGGATGAAGGAAGGAAGGGATGGTCAGGAGAGGCCAGAGCATCATCAACAAGGTTCCCCCAATCTTTTATTAAAGTGGGAAGGCCTCTTGAGCAAGAAGCCTTGGCTTCTCTTATCCCTACTCTCTCCTCACACAGAGTGCTCAGTTCAGGTCTTCATCATCTCTCACCTCTGCCCCTTCACCTCCAAACTGAGCTTTCCCTCCACCCTCACCCTCCACCAACCTACACAACAGCTGGAGGGATCTTTTTCCAATATAAATGGGACCTGTCACCATTAGTTGGGTAGGCTACCACCAAAGCGTTACTTACCAGGCTAACCGCCCGCGGCCCCGACACCTTCCTAGGCTATTTCTCACCTCTGTGCCTTCACTCATACTGTTCCTCCTACCTGGAACACCCTCTCCCTCCTCAACCTGGCAAACTCCTATTCATCCTTAAGACCCCAGCTCAACTATTTCCTTTGTCAGCATAAGGATGGAGAATCCCAATCCTTGAAGTCATGGGAATCTGGGTTTAAATTTTAACTTGCTGGTTGTGATGGTTAAATGTGTCAACTTGGCTTGTCTATGACACCCAATTGCTTGGTCAAACACTAGTCTACAAGAGATTTTGTAGATGTAATGAACACCTCCCATCAGTTGACTTTAAGTAAAAGAGATCACCCTTGATAAGGTGGGTGGACCTCATCCAATCGGCTAAAGATCTTAAGAGCAAAAAACTGAGGTTTCCTGGAGAAGAAAGAATTCTGTCTGCAAAGCCCTGCCTCAGTTTCCAGTCTGCCCGACAGATTTCAGATTTGCCAGCCCCATGATCACATGAGCCAATCCCCTAAAATAAATAATGTATGTGTATTTTATTGATTCTGTTTTCCTGGAGAACCTGGACCAATACCCTGGTTATCACCCTATGACCCACCTAAGAATACTGTGCCTCACTTTCCTCATCTGAGCTAATAATACCCATGGCCCAAGATGGCTGAAGATTCAGGGAAGAGATATATAAAAGCCTCAGACTAGCACCTGGCAGACATGAACATTCAATAAATAAATATAAGCCAACACTACGAGTCTTCTGCTGGCACGTGGTGCATCCTCTTCTGTAGCAGTCCAGCTCTGTGTTTCTGTTGGTCACACACAGACCAACCCTCCTCTGCCAGAGTGTGAGTTCCTTAAGGGCAAGGACTATAGGGTATTGATTCTGGATACCCTACAATTCCCAGCATACATTAAGGGTTCAATAAATATCTGCTGATCAGCTGAGTGAATGATTCCCCACCAACACCTCTGCATGGGCATTACTGTGAAGGAAACTTGCTGACCCAGAGTCAAACAGTCTGTTCTATTCCCATGACCCTAGCCCCAAAACATAACCTTATTTTTCCCAATGCTCTCAGGGTAGAAGTGGGGAGTTCTCCACTTCCCTGCCCAGTCACTCTCTGGCCAATGGACCCAAAGTATTCAGAGTAGGGCTTTCCCTGTTCCCATCCTGGCAATGGGACCCTCTGCAGAGCAGCTGCCTCATTATCTAGAACCTGAAACATACTCAGCATGCACAGAACTCATAGAGCCAATAAGCAAGGAGAGAGGTCAAAGTCCATCCTTACAGGCCTCGCCCATACACTACCTCCTCCAGGAAGTCTCCCTTGATCTTCCCAGCTGGAAATGACTGCTTCCTTCTCTGAGGGTCCCTGGCCAATTCCCCCACCCCAAAGTGATGGGCCCCCAGCTCCCTTGAGCCCTGCACAGTGTTGGAGGCCAGTGTATTTCTGTTGGCTCACCTGACCAATCAATCCTATAAGTATTTCCACTGGGCATTAGAACCCATGGAATTTTTTCCTGTCACTGGTTCAGTATTCCAGTGTACCTGCTACATGCCCAATCTATGTCAGGTGATAGGGAGACAGGCAATGGACACAGTGGATTCGGACCGCGGGCAGGCTTCATGGATGAATGGACACTACGTCTAGGGCTCAAGCATGAGGCAGGGTCTGCCAGAGGATGGGTCAGGAAGATGCAGAGAGATCCCTCCAGACAAATGACCCAACCCACATGGGCTAAGGCAGGAGGTCACCCAGTTGCATGGAAAGAGGAAACTGTCAGGGAGCTCTAAGTTCCCTGAATGAACGACCAATGGATATACAGGAAGAGCAAAATCCATCCCCTTCACTGGGTCCCTCATTCTTGTCTACAGCGGAGCTCAGTATAGCTGGAGAGGAGGCATGTGACGTGTACGAGGCTGGGGAGGACCACAGAGGGCCTGATGATAAAGACTGCAGATATCCCAGGCAATCAAACCTCCCTCCTGGGCCCCAACTGTGTGATAACCAGCGGCTAGTAAATTGCCCGCTGGAAATCATTGCTGTGGGGAGGCTGCTGGGACAAGCAGCATCAGGGCAGCAGAGACAGGCTAGAATCAGGGGGACAGGGCTGATCATGCCTCAGTGGGAGTCGCTCCCCCTCGCCAGGTTTGGGTGAGGAAGAAGAAAGGGGCTGGAGGAAGCAGCAGGAAGGTAAAGGCAGTTGCTGACAGAATCAAGCTAAAAGCAGAAAGGGCAAGCGGCCCAGCCTGCTCAGCTGCTGTCTGCCCTCTGGCCTTCTAGGATTTCTCTCTGGCATGCCTCACCTGACAGCCAGCATTCCAGCAGTTCTGCTTCAGTCCTGCCTTATATTTTGGACCTGCAGGAAGCATTTAAAAACTGGGCCAAAGTTTCCTGACTCCCAGCCTAAGCCAATCGGGGCTGCCCCCCTCCCCTAGCCAGGTAATGCATGTGACCCAGCTCTCACCAGTGAGGTGAGGGGGACTCCACTGGGTGGTTTCTATGGGCTGTTTTACTTGTTCTTAAGAAAAGAGAAGGGGCATCCCTGGCGGCCCAGTGGCTAGGACTCTGTGCTCCCAAAGCACAGGGTTCAGGTTCCATCCCTGGTCAGGGAACAAGATCCCACATGTTGCAACTAAAGACCCCACATAGAAGACTGAAGATCCTACATGCTGCAACTATGACCCAGCGAAGACAAATAAGGTAGTAAATATTTTAAAAAAAAAGAAGAACAGAGAGAAACATGAGGAAGAGATGGTGGCCTCATCCATCACTGCACTTTATCCTGTTGGGAGGTGGTAACCAGATCTACCACAGGCGTCTTCGGACCATCAGGGGAGTCCCCAACACTGAGGGTGGCAGAAGAGTCCTGAAGCCACCAGAGAGCTATTGCATCAACCAGCCCTGGAGCTGGTCACCTCGGGATTTCTTATCACATAAAATAATAAATTTTCACTATTGCAGCTATCTGAATAGGGGAGCAGGGCTGGCAATCAACCCTCAGCCAAAGTCAATGCAAACACAAGGGTGCCGAGGCCTTGTGTCACGTGTGGTCACTTAACAGGCAGCCAGGTGAGCAGAGAGAGACCCAAAGCTCTCAGCCTTTCACACAAGAGCCAGAAAACATCAGGTTTTCCAAGAAAAGGCCTGTCATGTGCTTGTTTTCTAAAAAAATCAAGTTCAACCTGCCTCCCAGTAAAGCAACTCTACTCCAATAAAAATTGATTTTAAAAAAAGCTGCCTCCCACCGTTTCCTGGGTGGCAGGTCCCTTACCGTTCTTCTGAGCCAGAGCCTGGTCGATGAAGTCTGCCGCCTTTTCAAAGTAGGCGCTGAGGTTGAACTCCTGTGTGTCATTGGCCTTGATGCCCAGGTAGGTGATCCCGGAGTCCTTGTAGAAGTTGGCATTGGTGTTGACGTGCATGAAGGACCTGCCCTCAGCCGCATTCAGGACATGGGTGATGCCCAGCTTCTGCAGCTTGGGGATGTCTTGAGCCACAGACCTGGACAGGAAACAGCAGCAGGGGAGGATCAACTGACTACCTGGCAGCCCTCAGGGGAGGAAGATGGAGAAGACCCTAAGCCTCTTGGCTCAGAAAGGAACCTTCCGTGCTCTGGCCCCTGCTGGCTTCTCCAGCCTCAGCTTATGACCCTCTGCCCTCACTCCAGCCAGCTCCAACTACCTGCCGCAAATAGCCTGGGTGCTTTCATGCCCACACTATTCCCGCTACCTGGAATGTCCTTCTCCACCTTCTTCATAAAGGTGCACCCTCTCATATCTCACCTCCCTTGGCAGCATTTCCTGATCTCCCCTTCATCCAGCATCGTGCTCTCGATCCTGTGGGTGGTGATATCACCAAGAAGCTAAAAATGGAGCCAGACTCCAGACAGCCCTGTCACTTACTAAGCTTGAACAAGTCACTTAACCTTTCCATGCCTCAGTTTCCCTATCTGTAAAATGAGGATGATAACAGTATCCACTCCTGGGGCTGTTGTTAGTGTTAAATGAGCTGTTCTATAGACAGAGCCTGACACCGTGATCAGGGCCACTATCCTAATGCTTGATTGTGCTTATTTGTTTAGACGTCCAGGCTATGAGCTCCTTGATGGAGGAACCATGTCTGCTTCATGTCCGTATGCCTTGCATGTGCTCTAGTACCTGGCACACACAGTAGGTACTGAAGGAGTATGTGGTGAATCAGTGAAGAATGAAATCAGCACAGCCCAGCAGCCTTCTTCCTTGGATTATAGAGTGCAGCAGCCCCCTTCCATCCCCTAGAGGGATCCTTCCTGCCATAGTCCACTAGCCACGTCTCTGAAGCTATCCTGGGTGAGTAAGCACTTGGGGAGCCAGTAGAGGTTACAAAACATTTGATCTGAATAGTCAAAGGGCTGCTTTATTTCATCTCACAACAACGTCCCAATTCAAACAGCAGTTTACACTTTACACAAGGCCTTCTCCTGCGTGATCTTGTTTGCCTGTCACATCAGCCCTGGGAGGAAGGAAGGACAGAGCTTCAACTCTGGCCCGACAGGACAGACGAAGGACATGCATATGCTCTCAAGGGCTGCTGCATGGCAGGGCTGGGAGGAGGCCTCTTTTCTCCTGACACAAGGCCTGCTCTATCTTCCCCCTCACTCTGCTTCTCATGCCCACATCAACCACAAATCTCACGAGGCAGAAAACGGGGCTCCTCCAGGTTTCACTCTGCCCTGTGAGCCCTGATCAGGGGCCCTGATTTTGTTAAAGCACTTCTGACTGCAAGGGGTAGGGGAGAAATAGGTACTCAGCCAATCTTCCCTGTGGAGCACTCCCCATGCCCCTGTCTGTGTCAAGGTCAGATTTGCTTAAAGGCAAGGGATGTGTTTTCTACAGTGGCCATTGGCACGTGCCACCCTTGACTACCACCAGATGTTCACATCTTTGGTTTCCACCTTGGAAGTAGTGACAGCTGACTGAGCCAAACTGCCCAAGACAGCAGGGTTTCCAAGAGTGCCAAGGCCCCTTGCTGCCTGGGTGGATGGAAAGGGGCTTGTTCTCAGAACTCGGCAATTACTGAGGACTCTGGATGAGACTCTGGTACCCTTCGTTAGCTATCAGGACACTGCACACAACTGTAAAGTTGCTCATTAAAAAGGATCTAAAATAACTAACTTTGAAGAGTCACTGCCATTCACCTTCCTTCTCAAATACTAAGTCAACATTCAACAACTTTACCATCACTACTGTGAATGATGGCTTGTCTGGTGGCTCAGACGGTAAAGAATCTGCTTGCAGTGAGGGAGACCCAGGTTTGATCCCTGGGTTGGGAAGATCCCCTGGGGAAGGGCATGGCTACCGACTCCAGCATTCTCACCTGTGAAATGACACAGACAGAGGAGGCTGGCGGGCTACAGTCCATAGGTGCACTGAGTCAGACACGACTGAGCAATTAACACACACACTGTGAATGACCTTTGTCCAGTGCCTGACACCAGTGATGCTCCATATGGTGAATGAGTGATAGATGGACGAGGTTGGCCCCCATGAAGCTGGGACCTGACTTCTAGACCCCCTAGTGCTGTGATGACCCCCATTTTTGCAGCAGTCCTTGGCAAAGTAAGCATCAGGTCCTAGTCCAAGACCTGGGATACAGACATGAACAAGATATTGACCCTAACCTCACAAGCCCTCACCTGCTCTGGGCCACCATTTATTCCTGTGAAAAAGGAGAAAACCCGGTTAGACTTGCGGTCTCTGGGCCCACGGAGGTTAGGGCCTCAGGGTCTCATGAAAATCCAACCCAACCTCCTGTGCCCTCCGGAGGCTACACAGGCATGGGAATCTAGTTTTTACTTTTGGCTGAGATTTCAACACCTCTCAGAAGGGCTATCACTAGTTCTCTCCTGCTACTGAGAAATTCTTCCTAGTAGTTTGACTATGAGAAAATGAGAAAATCGATTTGGTAAGAACTCCTAAGTGTTAAATAATAAATGCATTTCCTGGTGGCGAAAAGGTCGGCAGCCTTTGCTAAGTGATGGCCCAGGTCCTCAGGGGGTTTATCATTGGGTCGTTCTAGAATTCTAGATAAATCAAACCCTAAGTGGAAGGTAGGGGGAGGAGCGAGGAAACCTGTCCCCGGATCTCTGAACCCCCAAGTTTGGGAAATGTCAATTCTCCGATCTAAGCCTGCCTCGCCGGGAAAATTCCACGCCCGAATTGTGACGTCAGCCCGTTGCCATGGCAGAGAAGACAGACATTCCGCGGTGACCTCACTGCAGAACCAGGCAGCTGTCACATGACGCGCGGGCCGGAGACCGGTCGGGCGACAGAGGGCCACCTGTTAAGTGAACCTGGTCGCCCCGACACCGCCCAAGGCCGAGCACCTAGAGGGTGGAGGCCCCGGGCCGGACACCGGCTGCCCGAGCGGCCCCGGGTCTCCACCACCCAGGGAAGGGAAGGACAGAGCGGGGACGGGGCGGGGTCCAGCCCCTCCGCCCCATGCACGAAGGGTGGGCGGTGACTCCAGCCCCCGCCCAGCCCCCGGCCCCGGCTTCCGGAGGAGCGACCCCGCCCCGGCTCCCCCCACCCGCTCCCGCCGACGCCCCCACCCCAGCCCTCGGGTGGCGGGGCGCCCCGGGGAGGGTCGGAGGGGCGTCTCGGGGCCCGGGAGAGGCGACTCACGCGTTGCCCACGTAGATCCTAGGGGTACCTCGTTGCAGGGCTGGCTCGGGAG
>NW_011491618.1:2640180-2666802 GCF_000754665.1 Bison bison bison | reverse complement strand
GGGACCCGCCCCGTCCCGCCCTGGAGGCGGGCCCGCAAGGCGCGGGAAGCGGCGAAGCGCGGGCGCCCAGGCGCGCTCAGCTCCGGGAAGTATGCGCGCCGCTTGGTGCCCGGGGGACGCGGGCAAAGACTTCGGGGCCTGAGTCCGGGGCGGAAATGCTGCCACCCTGGAGTTTCGGAGAGTCTTCTTCCCGCCCCCCGCTGAAGCATGGACGTGCAGTAACTACACTGGACTAAATGCAGGGCGTAATAAAAGTTTTTCTTGACCGGGGGTACACCCAAGTGTCGCTTAATTTTCTCAGGATTACAGGGACACCCGGGTTCCGGTTGTGAGCTCTGACTGCCTGTTGCGGACCAGCAGCGTTGGCTTCACCCGGGAGCTGGTCAGAAATGTAAAATCTCCCCCGCCCCCCACCCCGCCCAGCTCAGACCTGCTAAATGAGGATGTGCATTTTACAAGCCCTTCTGGGGATCCCTACGAAGGTTAAAGGCTGAGAAGCCCAACTCTAGGGCTCATTTCTTCCAGCCTTCAGTGAGAGTCGGCATCCTGCCTAAAGCTTGGGCTCTATGCAAGCAAGCATGGCATTCTGGTCCTGGGCAATGACTTAACCTCTCTGAGCCTGTTTGTTGAAAAAAAATGGGGGTAATAAAAGCACCTAACTCCTAGGGCCTTTTGAAAGATTCAATATAACATTCCAGGAAAGCGCCCAGCTTTACATAGTGAGCACTAGGTAGGGGTTCTCCTTCTCCATCAGCAAACGTGTAGCGCACCCACTAGGCGCTACACCTCCTAGAGCAGCTGCCAGCCCACTACAAGCCACATGATGTCAGCAACTCATCATTTACTGAGGTCCGGCTACCAGCAAATGACCATTCTCCTCCACTGGCATGAAATGGCAGATCTCCCCACCCTCCAAAGAGCAACTGTGGTGCTGGGAATTCAGGAAACCCACATCCCGAGCCCAGTTCTGCCACTAATTTTCTCTAGAGCAGTTTGGTTGTTGCTCTGGACTTCAGTTTCCTCACCTGCAAAATGACATTGAATCAAATTATCATTAAGGGTCTTGTATTGATATCTCCAACAGCTGTAGTCTCACACCTTCAGGGAAACCATTGCAGTGGAGACTAAACTTACAGCCCAAGGTGTATAACCAAGGCTGGTTTTCTCCAACCTCCCACCCCCACCCCATGCCTTCCCACCCCTTCCAGACAACACACTTTTTCCTGCTGCCCTTGGTGGCACCTGCATTCCAGATAGGTGGGAAATCTTCTGAGCCTCAGTCCTCATCTTGACTGGGACATAGGTTAACTTTCAAAAGAGAAGCCCAGGGACAACCAGGCATGCTCCACTGCTCCTCTTTCTTCCCCGGGGACCTGTCCCTGATGTCATAACTGAGTAACTATGACAACCCATCATGGACAGCTAAGTACCTCACAGAGGAGCCTGGGTGCCTCATTTCAGAAGTGAGACTAGGAAGAGAAGATGAACAATTCCCTGGATTATCTGGCCTACCCTGTAATTGTCTCTAATCATAGACAGAGCACATCCTTCAGGAAGAAGCTGGACTTTGGCCACTATGCATTTCATAAGAATAGAATACAAATAGGTATGTGGGGCAATTTAAACTGGACACTATGACTAGAATTCTGAAAGGGCTCACCTTAAGAGATATTGATGGTAAACCAGAGCAGTACACAGCTTTGCAATGACATGGCCTTATCTGCTGAGTCTGGTCAAGAGGGTATTAGCATCAGTGACAAAATTTATCTTCCACCAGGGAGTTCCTTTGATGGAAACACTCATTTAAGCTCTTTAAAGCCAAAAAGCTAGACAGAGGATGAGACTGCAGCATCCAGTAGCCAGGCTAGTCATATTGGGAAAGGGTGGGAGAAAGGCTCTTTCATTAGCTTCAAGGAACATTTATGTCTGTAAATTTTATTTTTCTCAGCCCTCATCATGCTTTCATGTCTGCTCAAAACTCTTCAAATGATGTCAGTTTGGGAAAGTCAACTAAACCAGAATCCCTGAACTGAATTGGTTCAGAATTCAAACTTGCAATGTTTTAATCAGTGTCATTGTGTAGAATGTGAGCAGAGTCTCTAAGGCTACTAAGAGGATACCTGTGACGTAACATTGCTCTCCTTCCTTCCTCTCCAGTGAAGCCTACTGTTGATACCAAACCTCCAGCAGCGCACACACATCACATCTTAAAATTGAGCAAACTGCAGGTATTTGTTCTTGCCATCTGCAAATGTACCTTATCTATGTCCCAAAGAGGTCCAGTTTCCCAGAGCCTTCTAAATACCCACCACTTCCTCCTCCTCTCCATACACCACCCCTGGATTCCTCAGCCCTGCTCCCAGTCTCCACTGTAGCCCCCAGTTTGCCCCTTTCCCATAATCCCACAGGAGGGGGATGCTTACCATTGTGAGAGGGAGCATCATGTAGTGATGATGTCACCATGGTGGGGTGGGGTTTCTCACCAGGGTGAACAAAAGAGAATCGACAAAATTGAATACGAAAACAAGCAACTGTGTCAAAAAATCGCCAATGCCCACCGAGGCCCCGCCAAGGTGGATTGCTGGAACGAATATTTTTCCAAGAGGTAGTATTATTTCTCTTCATTTTCTGAAAGTCAAAACTGACTTCCCCCTTGCTGGGCTTTAGTACTAGAGGCACACTTAAGGAAAGTTATCCTGAGGGATAACCAAAGAGACCATGTTAAGGAGAAAGAAAACCACCCCAAACAAGAACCTTTCTCTAACGTTAAAGAGCTAACTTTTGTTCCCTAAGAGACTCTTTGGAGTCCTATTTAGAGTTCGTCACAGAAAAGCACTTTTGTAAAATGGTGATGATAACTGGGATTTTAATATAGCATTCTTAAAATTGTTTCTGCAAATATTTGCTGAGCAACTACTATGTGCTGAGCACCAGAAATACAGAGGTGAAATGAGATGTATATTTCCTAACCTCAAAACACAAGGTCAGAAAGGGGACATTTATGCAAATAATTATGCAGTCTGATCAGGGCTACAAAAGGAATGTATGCGAGGAAAATGAGTGTGTATCTGTGTGTCAGTGTGTAGGGGAGAGTGTCAAGATGTCTTTCCTGATCCTTGTGTATTTAAAACTGGGTTGAAAGCTGAGGGGAGTAAGGTGAACCAAAACTATTACCAGCTATTTGTGATTTCTGGGTAGACAAGACCTTCATCACCTAAACCAGAGAGTCTCAATCCTGGTTTCATATAATAATGCCTGGGGAGCTATTGTAAAATGCTAATCCCCAAGCTCCATCCCAGACCAATAAACTAGAATCTTCTAGTAGGCTGCAGGGCTGAGAACCACTGGCCTTAACCTAAAAAAGCTTTGCATGTTTCCCAGAACGTGGTCTGGTTCAATAGGTTCTCAGGGCTCCGTGGAACAGCAGGCTCCCTGCACTCAGGCAGCCTGAATTTCTGACATCATAACTTCATCTTCCCCACTCCAATCTGGAAGGAGAATTTTATTCTTCACCTATTTTAGGATTTTTTTTTTTCCAGCTTAAACAGAGAAACAAGGAACCGGGAGCTAGTGAGAATCACTGTGGAAAACCAGGGCATTCTGAAGAGGCTTGGTGATCGCAAACCACACTATGACCGCAAGTCGTCGGAGTTAGATTGGCAGGCACGTGGGTACTCTGTGATAGCTTTATTCACTCACAGAATCTGGCTGTGTTCAGAGGAGTCAGTCTCAGGAGAGGACAAAATTGTTGGAGGACAAAATCATGAGGAATGTAACAATCTGTAAAAGAAAAACTGCCCAGAGCCTACAAAGCTAACAACAGGAGCAAACCCTTCACCAGCTAAGGACATCCCTTGATAGCAAAGCCATTATGTGACAGCTTCAGAAAATATCTGGTAACATCTTCCCTCATCCCTTAATTCATTTAGATTGAATGAGCAAGCAAAGAAGATGAAGGGTATACAATTCAGTATGTGGTTGATTTGTTTCATGTAGGGACAATCCTGCAAGAGGCGGGGAAAAGCCATCTGCAGTGTTTTTATAAACTTCCACTCTCTGGCTTTGGTCTGTAAGCCTTTTCTAAGACCCATAGGATTTAGAACTTAAACTTTCACACCAGCACCTGGGCATTGACATAAATCTTTCTGATTTTTTTTTTCCTTCAAGAATTCAAGACGCTATATCAGAAATACAACCAGATATCTTCTCTCCCGAGATAAATAGGTATGTCTCTACATGGCTGCTCTTTATCAGAGAACATGGTGATCACAATTGATGGCAAAGCCCTAAAACCCATGTAGATGGAGAACGAGGGGCCCAACCAAGGGGTGAATTTTGCTCTTCTGTAATATTGATTGGCCATCCATTCGGGGACTAGAGTTCCGTTTTTGTTTCCTCTCTCCATATAAGTAGGAAATGACTGCCTTTTGTCACCAGCTTTGAGGCTTTATGTGAGTCTAAGGGGAAGTGATTTGTTTTAGTAAGACATAAACAGGAGGTCTCGTGGCTTTAATGTTATGTTGAAGTTATATTACGGGTCTCTGTCACTGTTCAAAAGTACTATTGTGTTGGCATTTTGTATTATTTCATATTATTAGTAATGACTAAGTTCCCCTGCCCTGCTGCTGCCCCTATGGAGAAGGATAAATGGACACGTGGGCTTTTCAAAGAATAATTCTGTATAATTGATGGCTCTCCATTTCTCTCCCTCTCCTCTCCTTGAATGCAAGGTTACTCACCATGGATAAGACAAGAGAAGGCCCTAGGATTTCTTAGCTGCTTAGGATTTCAAGGCACTCCTAAGTGGCTGAATGCTCAATCTTAGGATGCTACAATAAAGCTTGGAACATAAAATGAGTAAGTTACATGTAAAATACCCAAAGGCATTAAGTTCCATCCCCAAATGGAGACAGAATGGGACAGGCAGAAGGAAAGATCCAACAAGCACTTTTATTGGGGGCTATGAAAAGTCTTAATGAGAGAGAGAAAGTGACAGCTTTTTAAAGCATACACCATTAGCACCACCCCAAACAGGAAGAATAGGTTGGGTGAGATGATTCAACCACAAGATCAGCTCTGTGGAAATGGAAAACAAAAAGCACATGAGGAAATTAAAGTTCAGACAACACAGAGGAAAAACACCATTAGCTTCTCTGTGAATACCCAGGATTGGAAAAGAATGCTTCAGTGAGATTTTCATGGACTCTGTTCATTTGTAGGGAGAAGCAAGATTGAAAATGTCAAAAATATCTCAAAACACATGACAAGACAATGTTGCATGGCTTCTGGGATTGGTCATGCTGGTTTTGAGCCTTTTTAAATGGTTTATTTGGAAGGAGAGGAGATCTTATATGTTCTTATCAGAAATAAATGTTTTATTTTAAAAAGATTTACAGGAAGTTACAAATAAATGTATGGTGAGGCCTCCTGCACCCTTCTCACCCAGCTTCCCCCAATGTTAACATCTTATCTAAATACAGTATGGTGTCTCTCCAGGAAAGTTGACATTGGTACAATCTATAGCACATACACAAATTTCACCACTTACATATGCACTCATTTGTTATGTGTGTGTATAACTCCATGCTGTTTTTATCACAAGTGTGGTTTTGTATTAATACAAACACTTTCAAGACAGTTAACTGTACCATTATGGAAAATACCTTACCACCGTTTTTGGCCACAGCCAGCCTCTGCCTCCCAGCCCTAAACCCCGGCAATTACTAATCTGTTTTCCATTTCTATAATTATGCTGTTTCATGAGTGTTACATAAATGGAGTCATGCAGTATGTAATCATTCTTTTCAGATTGTTTTTTCCACTCCATATAATTTCCTTGAGGTTCATCCAGGTTGCACGTGTTGATAGTTCGTTCCTTTTTATTGCTGAGTGGTATTCCATGGGATGAACGTACCACAGTTTATTTAACCATTTACCCATTGCAGGATATTTGGGTAATCTCTGGTTTTTTGACCATTATGAATAAAGCTGCTATCCACTATTATGCACAAGTTTCTGCATGAAAATAAGTTTGATTTCCCTGGGATAAATGCCCAAGAGTGTACTTATGGGATTATGTGATAAGTCCATTTTAAGAGAAATTACAAAACCATTTTCAGAGTGGTTATACCATTTATAGTCCCACCAGCAATGAGTAAGCCAGCTTTTTCATATCCTCATCAGCATTTGATGTTATCGCCATTTTTAGTTTTGGGCATTATAACATGTGCAGTAACATCTCATGTGGTTTTAACTTGCATTTTTCTAATAATTAATGAGGTTGAACATCTTTCATATGTTTATTTGCTCTCTGCATATGCTCTTTGGTGAAATATTGGTACATTTGCCATTTTCTAATTGGATTGCTCTCTTTAATATTGAATTTTGAGATTTCTTTACACATTCTACACCCAAGTCCTTGGTGTTGGACATGTGATCTGCAAAATATTTTCACTGTAATTTGTCTTTTCATCTTTCACAGTGTAAAGCATTTAAGTTTCGCTGTCATTCAGTTCATCAATGATGAGCTTGTTCTGTATCTTGGCTCTGTCATGCCCATCTCCTGGCTGTGATACTGTGTGTAGTTTTGCCAAGGGCTACCACCTGGGGAAACTGAGTAAATGGTACACAGGATCTCTCTGTATTCTTTCTTTCACACATGTCAATGTATAATTACCTCAAAATAAAAAGTTTAAAGAAAAAAATCAGTGTGTGCACATACAAATTCAATTTTAAACGGATTCCAGTCCATCTCATTTTGAGGAGCCATTCTTCTAGACATCCTGGTGAGAAGCCTGGCAGTCATCCTTTCCTCCCTCTCTTTCATCCTTTCCGCTCCCCTGCCTATTTTAAATCTACCCATCCTCTCAGTCTTTGTATGTACTACTGCCCATTTAGGCATTTGTGATTTACAACTGGTATTATTAATGGGAAAATATGCCCTGATCACTTTCTAGCTTCACACCTTCAATGATTTGCCATTCTTTCCAGAATGAGCCACACGTTTCAATGTGGCATACACAATATGGGCCCCTCACGATCTTGTTCCTTCTGTCTCAGAACCCTCTATCAACAGAAATTTTTATTTCAAGCAATGTAAATTGACATCTTATTTTAGTGAAAAAAAAAAATGTATAACTTATTGAATGAAATAGCTAACAGTATTTGCCAGAAAACTGCAGGACTGAGCTTCAAGCGGCACATTCAAGGAACAATGCCCCAGGTCTTGGTGTAGAATTGGTCTGTGGTGCTGTAGCTCACACAGTTGCCCCTGTTCTACCTGGAATGGAACTGGATCTTCCTGACCTGCTAAGTTCTCATTGATCTGACGTCTTTGTGTCACTAGCTCTAAACTCCAAGTCAGTGAAGGTGTATCTAATTGATGTAACTTAGATCATATGTACCCATTCCTTATCTGCAAGGGAGATTGGAAGGGTATTTGCATTTTTCCAATTCTGAACATGGGTTCTGCTTCTCATTCTCACCAGAATAGGGAATTTCCCCCTAGTTACAATAAGGTTCAGATACCAGAATTCCACAAAAATGACAAATGCCTGCACCCTTCAGTTCAGTTCAGTCGCTCAGTCGTGTCCAACTCTTTGCGACCCCATGAACCGCAGCACGCCAGGCCTCCCTGTCCGTCACCAACTCCCAGAGTTCACCCAAACCCATGTCTGTCAAGTCGGTGATACCATCCAACCATCTCATCCTCTGTCGTCCCCTTCTCCTCCTGCCCTCAATCCTTCCCAGCATCGGGGTCTTTCAAATGAGTCAGCTCTTTGCATCAGGTGGCCAAAGTATTGGAGTTTCAGCTTCAACATCAGTCCTTCCAATGAACACCCAGGACCAACCTCCTTTATGATGGACTGGTTGGACCTCCTTGCAGTCCAAGGGACTCTCAAGAGTCTTCTCCAACACCATAGTTCATTTGCTTCACATACTTAGCCGCAGTATGTGGGCTAAGTTGCCCCACAACATGTGGGATCTTAGTTCTGTGACCAGGGATCAAACCCATGTCCCCTGCATTGGAAGGTGGATCACCAGGGAAGTCCTTAGCTATGTCAGTTTTTGCTTCATGTATTTTAAATGAAGCAAATGGTGTTTGTTGCACACACATTTAGGATTGCTCTATCTACTTGATGGAGTGATCCTTTTACCATTATATAATGTTCTTCTTTGTCCCTAGTAATTTTCTTTCTCTGAAGTCTACTTTATCTGATAATAATATAGCCTTTTTAAATTATGCTTTTAAAAAAATTGTTTGCATATGTTTCCATCCTTTCCAACTACTTTTGTATACTTGTAGATGACATATCAGATCAGATCAGTCGCTCAGTCATGAAGTTAGGCGTTACTTTTTTTTGGCCGTGCCACACATCTTCAGTTCAGTTCAGTTCAGTTCAGTCACTCAGTCGTGTCCGACTCTTTGCGACCCCATGAATCGCAGCACGCCAGGCCTCCCTGTCCATCACCAACTCCTGGAGTTCACTCAAACTCACGTCCATCGAGTCAGTGATGCCATCCAGCCATCTCATCCTCTGGCGTCCCCTTCTCCTCCTGCCCCCAATCCCTCCCAGCATCAGAGTCTTTTCCAATGAGTCAACTCTTTGCATGAGTGGCCAAAGTACTGGAGTTTCAGCTTTAGCATCATTCCTTCCAAAGAAATCCCAGGGCTGTTTACTCCTTCAGAATGGACTGGTTGGATCTCCTTGCAGTCCAAGGGACTCTCAAGAGTCTTCTCCAACACCACAGTTCAAAAGCATCAATTCTTCGGTGCTCAGCCTTCTTCACAGTCCAACTCTCACATCCATACATGACCACAGGGAAAACCATAGCCTTGACTAGAAGGACCTTTGTTGGCAAAGTAATGTCTCTGCTTTTGAATATGCCATCTGGGTTGGTCATAAGTTTCCTTCCAAGGAGTAAGCGTCTTTTATATCGTTGGATCATTTATTTATTTATTTTTGACTGCTCTGGGTCTTCATTGCTTTGTGCAGACTTTCTCTAGTTGTTTTCTCTAGAACAGGGGCTACTCTTTGTTGTGGTGCAAGGGCTTCTCATTGTGGTGTCTTATCTTGTTGTGGGTCCCAGGCTCTAGACGTGGAGCTTCAGTAGTTGAGGCTCCTGGACTCTGGATTTCTGGCTCAGTAGTTGTGGTGCATGGGTTTAGTTGCTCCACAGCATATGGAATCTTCCTGGACCAGGGATTGAACCTGTGTTGCCTGCATTGGCAGGTGGATTCTTATCCATTGCACCACCAGGGAAGTTCAGGTCATGTTTTCTTTTAATCCACTCTGCCAATATCTTCCTCACTTTTAGAATATAATTGTCTTATATATTTCCTCTATATACACTGAACACTGCATCAGATGGTGACATAACTTTTGTTATCCAGAAAATATGCATAAAGAAAGTCAAGAAGTGAAGAATAACCTATTTACTTCTAGCTTACATATTCAGTTGTTTTTTTCCTCTCTGAATGTCCCAGCCTTCTGCCATTTTGTTAATCATTTTTTAAGAGTTAGTCTCAAGAAACTATGTTAGTTTCCCTTTACTGGAGAATGTCTTTATTTCCTCTTCATTCCTGAGGGATAGTTTCATCACATTTAGGATTAAAGACTGAGAGTCTGCTGTCAGCACTTGATAAATGTCATGTCACTTTTTCAAGCCTGCACAGTTTCCTTTAAAGTAATATTAAAATAGAATTTGCGTTGGTGTTCCTTCCCGTTGTTTCTCCCGGTTCTTAAGTTTTTGGTTTTGGGGTTTTTCTTTAGTCTTTAGTTTTCAGGAGATTAATTATGATGTATCTTGGTATGGATTTCTTTGGGCTTATCCTATTTTGAGCTTATCAGCTTCTTGAATCTGTAGATTTATATCTTTCACTAAACTGGGGGTATTTTTGGCTATTATTTCTTTGAGTACTTTCTGGCACCACAGTTTCTCCTTATGGGATGCTGATGATACAAGTGTTAACTCTTTTGTCTGTAATGCTTTTTTCCAGTTATTTGTTCACATGGCATAAATTTTATTGATCTGTCCTCAATACCCTGATTTGATCTTCTGTCACTTCTACTCTACTACTGAGTCCATCTGAGTTTTCAATTTTTCAATAACTTTATGTTTATATCATTTCCATAGAGTTATTTTTTATAACTTCTATTTCTTTGTAAGATTATCTGTTTTTAAATTTTTTTCTAGAATTTGTTATTGATTGTTAAAGCATTTTTATTACAATTTTTAAAAATTCTTATTAGATAAATTTTAACATCTGAATCATATCATACTGGTATTGGTTGATTGGAGTTTTCTTGTTCTGTATTATGATGAGTAATATCTCATCACATTTCTCTCTCATATCCTGGATATTTGGGTGATTATCTTAGGGGTCTCTTAATCCTATTTAAATCTTCTATTATAGCAGATAGTAGTCCAGTTTAGGTGTTGGTATAAATTTCTGCTTCTTTTATGTGTCTTATTTTCAATGAAGTATGGTTTTCTGAGCCTTTGCAATACTATTCTCGTCTGCTTGTTCTTTGGGTACTGCCAGGACTCCCACTCAGTCCCTTCTGGTGTCTTCTGCAGTGTGGGAATGTGCTTCCCTGGGCTGCACAGTGTTGCTGGGTTACCTTCTGCAGAGGGGTGGGCGGGCATTGCTGGGCCTGGGTCTCCTTTTGTCTCTGGGTGGAAGGCAGGGAGACATAAGGCTTCACTCCTGCTATGAATGAACTGGGCCACCTGCTGGTATCCTGGTGTGGAGCTAGAGCTGGGGCTCCCTGGTAGGTCTCTTCCAGGCTTCTTTCCCCTTTCCTGTCCTTTGGCAGAAAAAGCAAACTTTTTTTCCTTTCTTCCTGCCTCACTCCCCCCTTCTTTCTCTTCCTTCCTTCCTCCATTTTTTCCATAATTTTTCCTTCCCTGTCTCTGCTATTGGTGGTTCTGGGTTGTAGGCCTTTCCATATCTCAGTTGGGTGTGGGAAATGAAAAGAAAGCCCAGGAAAGTCACTACATTGTTTGTTCCTCAAATCTTGAGTTTCCCCACTTAACCCATTTTCTTTCCATCTTTCAGAGTCCTTTTATCAATAAATTCCTAAGATTTTAAGTTGTATTTGGAGTTGTGGTGGTGGTATGTACACACGTGTGTGCTCTGCAGTATCCAACTCTTTGCAACCCCATGGAATGTAGCATGCCAGACTCCTCTGTCCATGGAATTTTCCAGTCAAGAATGCTGGAGTGGGTTGCCATTTCCTCCTTCAAGGGATCTTCCCAACCCAGGGATCAGACCCAAGTCTCTTGTGTCTCCTGCATTGGCAAGTGGGTTCTTTACCACTGTGCCACCTGGGAAGCCATTTAGAGTTGAAACTGAAAGTGAAAGTCACTCAGTCATGTCCAACTCTTTGCGACCCCATGGACCATACAGTCCATGGAATTCTCCAGGCTTAAATACTGGAGTGGGTAGACATTCCCTTCTCCAGGGGATCTTCCCAACCCAGAAATTGAAACCAGGTCTCCTGCATTGCAGGCAGATTCTTTACCAGCTGAGTCACAGGGAAGCCCAAGAATACTGGAGTGGGTAGCCTATCCCTTCTTCAGCAGATCTTCCCGACCCAGGAATCGAACCAGGGTCTCCTGCATTGCAGATGGATTCTTTACCAACTGAGCTACCAGGGAAGCCAGATTTAGAATTGAGAAGGAGGGAAAAAATGATTCTACATCATCTTGCTCTGAAACCATAAGCCTGACTTTTAAAGGAAGCAATGGTTGGAGACTGTATTCAGAGGACAGGAAAAAAAAAATAGATTCATATTGACTCCACCAGATAGAAAAATGCTGCTTATTGTTTCTAAACTATATGATTCAAGAGGGCTTTGTGCATATGCTGGTCAGTAGTTAATAAAAAAGTCAACAAATGCTTTCTTTTTTTTTCACACGTGATCCTGTGACTGGTGGTATAAATGGTGTAACTCTGCATAAGTGGATGTAAAACTGTGATGAGTCACATGCCTTAAAGCATGTATGTATTCAATGGTAAAAGCACAATCGGCCAGTGTTTAACATAGCTAAGCATTGTCTGTGAAGGACAGATGGTTGTAATTTTTAAAAATCCACTTCCTGCAGGGAGTGCAGTGGATGACAGAGAAGGTTAAAATTGCTGCATCAAGGATGGCAAACAAGATTAATTCACTTGCCAGTTCTGCTCAATTGAGACCAGATACTATATCCTGAAATATCCAAAAGCAATATCTACATTCAGCAAGAGAGTGCTATGATCAATTAGTGATGTCTGCCGTGGGTGTAAGAGTGGGTGGTGGCAGCTTATTGGCCCTGCCCGTCTAACATCCTTGACCTAGAAAAAAGCCCTCCAGAGCTCACCATATTCTCTCTGGTTGGAGACACAAGCAGAAACCTTACCAGCCATTGAGGGCCCAAGTGGGAGAAAAGGGACATATTGGAAGGTATAAAATAGGTAGATTTCTTGGTGTCAGGCCCAGAAAGACAAACACGCAGAAATTTTGCCCAGAGGCTCAGAACATATGTGCTATTGGCTAGAATGGGACTAGGAAATGAATTTATATATATTCCACCAATATATATTTGTAAACAGGTTTGTGGTTTTTTTAAAAAAACAACAGTTTTATTTTTACAAACAGCAAAAACACTTTACAAATGACCTGTCTCTGGGGCCCTATCCATTCTACTCTCACAGATTTTAGAGCAGCCAAGCAGTTGTCAACACAGTTTGCCTTTGGGGTGAGGAGGTTGCTTAGACAGGAAATAAAGCAGGCATCACATCTTAATGCCTTGCTTCACAATACACATGAAGAGAAAGATGAAGAGATGAAATAGTCATCTGAAAATCATTAAGAAAATTTTAAAAATAAGAAAATGCTGAGTTGTTTGAAATTAAAAAAAAAAAAAATCTGTTATTCAAGCACTGTGCTCCTACAATGGGGGAAACACCACCCAGTTGGGCCTTGCTAAGAGTTGGTTAGGATCTCCACCAAGGGGCCACCCTAGAGGACTTTTCAAGAGTAATTTTGACTTACATGTTTTTTGCCTGAGGGCTGATTTTAATCCTTCTCTCCTGTATAATGGCGTAAAGAATCTGCCTGCGATGTGGGAGACTCGAGTTTGATCCTTGGGTCAGAAGATTCCCTGGAGAAGGGAATGGCTACCCACTTCAGTATTCTTGCCTGGAGAATTCCATGGACAGAGGAGCCTGGCGGGCTACAGTCCATGGGGTCACAAAGAGTCGGACATGACTAAGCGACTAACATGTTCACCTTTTTCTTTCTCCTGTACAATACACACAACTTGGTATGTGCCACTCAGCTTCAAAGAGCAGCTGCCTTCCCCACCGGTTCTATGTGGAATAGCTAAGGCTAATTTAACTTGGTAAGAATCCAGTGCTTTGTAAATACAAAGAGGTCCTCATCCTTTTGCTAGAAAGGTCTGAAGAATGTGATCCTGTTCCGTGGACCTACCAGGTTCATGAGCTATGTGGGCTGACCAAAAAGTTCGTTTGGGTTTTTCTGCAACATTGTAATGGAAAAACCTGAACCAACATTTTGGCCAACCCAATAGAAAGTGGACAAGGTATCCTTGTGTAAGAAGGCAAAATGGAAATTTCTAAACAGGCAGCAGATCTTCTCCCTGGTGCTTTGCACTTTACCTCGCCTCCTTTTTTTCTCATGAGGAAGAGCTCTTTCAAGAGCTGTAAGCAGCCTCTTTCAAGTCTTAGAAGTTGCAGCCATACTGCATATTACTGTAAATTCTAGCTGAGAGCACATTCCTCACTTCTAAGTCAATGGCTTAATAGGCAGCCTCAGTTATGGGGCCACAAAAGAGAGGCAGTATAGTGGTTAATGACAATCACTGGTATTAGAGTTGGACTCTAATATTATGACTCTGCCATTTTTTTAAAGCTGTGTGAACTTGAACACATTATTTAAACTTTCTTAGCCTTGTTTTTCTCATTTGTATAATAGGGATGATAAGAATCCTACATCAAGGAATTCCCTGGCAGTCCAGTGGTTAGGACTCTCACTGACAACAGTACTGGTTCAATCCCTGGTTGGGGAACTAAGATCTCACAAGCCATGGTGTGTGGCCAAAAAGAAAAAGAACACTACATCACAGGCTTGGTGCATTTGTCAAAGTCATGTAGGTAAAGGCTTTAGCATAGATTCCTGGCACAGAATAAAGGTTTATATACATTGGCTATTAAAAAGAAATACAATTCTCTGAAGCTAAGCTGTATCACAAATCTGTTGTGATATTAAACACTTTTGCTCAGAGACAACCCATCAGGCCCACACTCAGAGTCTACATACTTAGATTTTGACGGTCAGGACTGATTTATTGTGGTTTAGACATAGATTTGATGGGGGTGTGGGGTGCAGGTGTGGGGATCATCTGTTTTTCCATGACCTGGCATGTCAGGAGCTCCTATAATCTGAAGGAAGGGACAGGTCAGAACCAGGGCAACTGTCAGTAACAAGAGAGACAAGTGACAGAACAGAATAAATCAAAGCAAGCAAGGGTAAAGTTTTGGAGTCTGAGGATATATAGAAAAGGCACAAGCAGCCTTACATTCCACGAGTCCCTGAAAACACCACCGTATCATAGATAGTACAATAACTCATGGTGACAGGGAAGCATACCTTAGTCTGTCAAAAAAGTTTGTGAATGCTCACTATTCAAGACGGCAGAGAACCACATTTTCCATTGCCAGGCAAACACAAACTTTCAAAACCTTTAAAAAGATCAACATTTTAGTGCCTGAAGACAGGCAAACTTCAATTGCATGTTAAGTCCTCTTGGGTAAAACAACTCAACTCTGGACAAAGCCCGATAAATGAAGTGTCAGTCTGTTTATAAAGCTTAAATTACCTCTGCAAATTGGTACTGCATACATTCACCACCACCTCCCCCGCCAAAAGACAGTGGCTACTCAACTTTGGTACAGAGAATCAGGGTCAACTTGCCTGTGATACTTTAATGAATGACATGTGTTATATGGTGATATATACCCCCTTTTGACTCATGTTTTCTGCTCCAAAGGAGTGCAGTGAAAAGCAATGGACAAAAAACAATCACAAACAAGACTTCCCAGAGAGACTCTTCTTGAGGATGGAGTTTATGGAAAATTCTGCCCCTCTCACTTGAGATTCCTTGATGGTAGCATGGGGTAGGCCAGGCCAGGTGGTCTTCCAGATCCCCTCCAACCTGGATGTTCTAGGATACAGTTACCTGACCCAACTAATAGGTACCCAGTGAATGTCCTTGCTCAGCCTCTCTAAGAGCGCTCTGAGCTGGCTGTATGCACTCTGGAGGTCCTCCTTTACCAGTACAGCATCCACCAGGTGCCCGTAATGCTGGTCTATGAAGGAGGCAGAGGCGGCCATCTCTTGCTGCTGCTCATCCTGCAAGGAAAAGGAGTAGTTACGGAACAAGTGGGTTGTTATCCTCCTGACAAGTAATGGACCTACAACCTTTGTCTTGGGCAGTGTTGCAACCTCTAATTTTTAGGTGATAAGTGGATGAATATGGCCCTTGAATAACCAACTGGGTACACAAGAACAGGGCGTAGTGATGCTAGCCTATCCAACGTCCAAGAAAAGTTCATGAATTATAGCCATAATCACTGTTCAGTCATTCAAAAGATATCTACTGAGGACGTGTTAGCTTTGGGTAGATGCTGAGTCTATATCTGCGTGTATATATATGTCACTATCACACTTCCTGTCTGAAGGTATTTCCAAAATAGTACAATTATGGTGCATGGCAATTTGGTTAAAATAATTACAGGGAAGAACCACAAATAGTATTCACTATACAAAAGCCAAGCAAGCATTTCTGGAATCAATAAGGGTAAAAAGGAAAAGAAGTAATTTGAATGCCCTCAGAGGATACCTTAATTCACCCTGTAGAACTCAGTTCTTCTTTTCATTTCCTCAAACCAGAACCAACCACTTGCATAGTAGACAAAGGAGAGTTATTTAAGAAAGTCTGGGACAACCCTGACCCAATGCGCCATTTCCTTAGGATACCTGACTTCTATCAGATTGCTTTCCTGACACCTAACACTAAGGCATAGACAGCCAATGAACCCTCCTTCCCCCAACCTATGCAAGTGTCTGCATCTTCATTCAGAAATACCTCTAGTAAGTAAAATTCCAAGCCAGTAGTTCACTGACAATGAACTTGGGTTTTGGAAGACAGGAAAGTGGCAGGATCCACTCTTAAGTAAAACTGCAAAGTGAAATTTATCACTGGCATTCACCCACCTCCCTTTCTATCTCCTTCCAATCCTCTGTTGCCTTCTCTCCTCTGCTTCTAGGGCTCACTGTTTTTATTCTGTCATGGAAGGGGGGTGAGCTGTCTCCCCCTAAAAGGATATTCCAGAATATTCCCTCCTCCTCTTCTGTCACCAATCAAAACCAGATTCCTTCTTTAGTGAGAGTGTCCATACTTCCAGAAAATATGTTCTAAAGCACTAGGAAACAGTTTTTGCCTGCTACCGCAAAGACAGGAGACATCTACAGGAAGGCTGAGATGATTTCTTCTCCTTACTTCTAACCCCCTAGGAGGGGGAAAAAAAAAACTATTGAGTTGGCCCAAAAGTTCGTTCAGATTTTTCCATAACATCCTGTGGAAAAACCCAAACTAACTTTTTTGCCAACCCAATAGATTAAATTGGGCCAAGTTTCCCAATTCTTTATGGTATCTTGCAGGGCTCTTCTCCTACTCAAAAGCACCCTGCAGCATCCCACTGCTGCCCTTGGATCTAACATCCTGCTTTTCCCACCGTCTTACACATACACATCCTATAGACCTGTCCACCACTTCTGGAGTTTCCTCTCCCCCGGGCACCCTCACGGTTCATCCTGGAAGCAAGTATCTATTCGAGAAATTATAGAAGGGACTTTTTTTTTGGGGGGGGGGCCCTAAATCCCTCTATCTTCCTAATAAATATCTGTCTCTTGAAAGAACTCAAGTAAATCTGTAATGGAGTAAAACGTGTGACATTTTTTTTGCAGCCGTCAATCCCTTGAACCCTTTTCCTGACCTGTAAAGGTGGAACTCAACCACCTGCGGCTTCAGCAAGAGAGCCTCAGCCCTGAGCAGCATGTAGGGAAGACTCCCCCTGCTGCCCCTTGCCTCCATCTTGGATTAGCTTTCTGGACCTGAAGTTGGTGTTTCAATTAAAAATTATTCGGGTTTGACTTAGGAGTTCAACAAATTATTGTGGTTTGTCACACTCAGATCAGGTCCCTGAAAGAGGTCAGTCCCTTATTTTCTGAGAAGATGCTCATGTGAGGGGGTGGAGGGTGGGAAACCCTGGTTAAACCGCCCCTGTGTGAATCAGGTGGCGCTTCCAGCTGCCCAACTTAAACCTTCCAATCATCACATGACATCTGAGTCCGGGCAACAGGCAAAAATGGAAAGATGGTCTCATGCAGAAGGTACGTCTGCCCACATGCAGCTGTAACAGGCCCTTTTAGGCCTTAGGAGATGAAATGATCAACTTGAAAACTTACAAGTGGGGCTGCTGCGTCCTCACAAGCTGGAGACATGGGTGGCGTCTTCCTTTTTTCCTGAACTGCAGGCTTTACAAATATAACATAGGGTTTAAACTCTGAGGTCCTCAGTTGTTGCAGAGCCTGAAAAAGAAAGTTCAGGAATGTTATATACTTCGAGAATATTTTATTGTGAAATGTATTTCTTGAATGCTCAGTAACGATGTGCTTCATCACATCACCCCAATGGCAAGGGTCCTGACTATATGGTCATATGACAATTGACTTCAACCACGCAGACCACCTGCTCTTTTTCCCACTCTTCACTATGACACTGGGCTCAGCTGGGCCCTGGAGGCTCACTCGCTGAGAACAGAGGTTCCAAAGCCTCAGTTCCAAGAGCTGCCATCTCTCTTAGCTCTGCCCACCCTCCCCCAAGCTCTAATTAGCCTTCATACACCCTTCTTTGCCTGCCTACTCCTGAAGGAAGAACCAGCAGGATTCAATGTGTGTATCTATTTAGTCAGATGTCATCAATTTGGACTAATGCAAAATCTGTGCTATCACACAGGCCTCCTCATGATATTCAAAGAAGAAAAAGTTTGTTAAGCAAATGAAGAGACTAAGAGATCCCTTGAAGTAAACTGTAAAGACTTTAAAAGGTTTTCCGTATGCAAATTGTCCTGTTAATTAGCTCACTTTATTTATGATGTGAGGGCCTCTATTTGGACACACTGGTATTAAACTGCTATATATACAGTTTGCATCCCCCCACCCAAATCATAAAATCACTTCTCAAAAAATTTTTGAAATTCAGACTATTTTAATTTCAACTACCAACTCCCAGGAAGTCCAAATTAGTGAGGATTTTCCTTTCTGGACATAAGGTGCTTTGGGGAATCTGTTTCAAGTCTAGCTCTGTAAAATAAAACCTACAGTTTATGTGATAAAATCAGAACTCTGTTTCCACACAGTGGGGGGAAATGCCCAGACTGAGTTCAAAGCTTAGAAGTTTTTCTCAAAGACAAGGTAAAAAAGATGGTTAAGCCCCTGCAGGATGTGGGAGACTGGAAATGTTTCTGAAACACTTCACAAGGTCAAATCTGCCCTTTTCCCCTTTCAAATTGCTCTCCTGACTGCCTCCCTCAGTGGTCCTCTAAGCCACTGACTTCAATTGTCCTAGTTGGGAAGGGGGTGGCCCAGCTTTCATTGGTGCATTTATATCTGACTGTCCAGAAGAGCCTGGCAGGCTACAATCCACGGGGTCACAAAGAGCCGGACATGACTTCACAACTAAACAACAACCCTGACTTGTCACATCTAATGGACCAGTTGGTGTCATCATCTGCTGCATGATTTACTGCATGCAGTCTATCCCAGGTCTGTGGGCCACCAAGAGGTTCCTTCCAATTAAGGGAGTTTCTGCATAGAGGTGCACATTTCGGGGTACAAAAGCTTTCATTAGTCAAAGGGATACCCAAGGAGATGTTTGGGGTTTTGTTTGCTTTAGTTGCACCACACAGCATGCAGGATCTTAGCTCCCCAATTAGGGATCAAACCTGCACCCCCTGCAGTGGAAGCACGGAGTCTTAACCACTGGATCCAAGGGAAGTTCCAAGGAGACCCAAAGAGATGTTAGCATTCACTGCTCTGGAATAAAAAGCCCCTGCACTGAGGCTGAATGTTCTGTAAAATGTATAGCCCCCCAGTTTACAAGTTCCATTAATGGGAAATTCCTAACTGGCCCCAGGAACTCACATCTGGCTCCACGTCCACCAAACAAACTTTGTTTTTGGCCATCACAACCCGAATGGCTTCCAGGCTGGTTCCGTAGAGGTTTTCCTTATATTCACCATGCTCCAGGAACCTAGAACACCAACCACCACAGGGGAAAAAGAAACTTTCAGCTCCCGAGCTCACCTAAGTTCGCACCGAAGGTAAATGTGAAGTGAAAGTCACCCAGTCGTGTCTGACTCTTTGCAATCCTATGGACTATACGGTCCATGGAATTCTCCAGGCCAGAATACTGGAGTGGGTAGCCTTTCCCTTCTCCAGTGGATCTTCCCAACCCAGGAATCAAACCAGGGTCTCCTGCACTGCAGGTGGATTCTTTATCAACTGAGCTATCAATGGCCCGCCAGGATTACCACCCCCACCTGTCCCCGCCCCACTTCCTCTGCCTTTTCCAGGAAGCCTTCCCAGGAGGTCAAGTGGAAGATTGGCCAGATGAAGAGACACACAGCTACACGGAGGTCCCACTGGCCCATCAAGATGACATACTTGTTGTGATGCAAGTCAGCCTCAAATGTTTGCTTAGAGACAAAGTGATACTCTACTCCTTCCTTCTCATGGCTCTTCCGGGGCCTGGTGGTATCTGTGGAAGACAGAAGGACCACTGGGCAGAGATGTCATGTCACAGCGAGGCTGTGCTCTCGTTGCTTTCAGAGGTTCATCGCTGATTTGTGCACAAACACCCACTTCCCTTCATCAAGGGTCCCTGTGTGCAGGTATACCATTGATCTGCACAGCTCTGTGATGCAGGCAAAAGGAGGCCCCAGTTTTGCAGGTGAGGAAACTGAGAGGTGCAGAGGTTAAGCCCTGTTCTGAGGTCCAAAGGCTGGCAGGGAGCAAAGCCAGGCTGAACACACTCTGTCTCAGGCCAAGTGTATGCCCCTAACCACTCAGCAAAACTATCTCACTGATGCTGCAGGTTTTAAAGAATTGCTAAAGGAATTTCTAGTCCTCTAAGTTTTAATTTCCCGATTGTTCCTCTTCTTAAAAATATTTTAATTTATTTATTCGGCTGCACCAGGTCTTAGTTGTGGCACACAGGATCTTCTATCTTCACTTCAGCGTGCGAATTCTCAGTTGCAGCATGTGGGATCTAGTTCCCTGACCAGGGATCGAACCCAGCCCCATGCATCAGGAGCTCAAAGTCTTAGCCATTGGAGCATCAGAGAAGTCCCTCCTAATTGTTTTTCTTTTTGAGAGCCAAAGAGGCAAAAACTCAGATGACCCTGCTGTATGCTTTTAATTCTTTATTCAATTATTTCTCATTTTGAGAGGAAAAGAGACATGAAGACAGACAGTCCCCTTATGGACTGGATGTTTCTGCACAGCTGGCTCTTACACAGTTAAAGCATAGTGTTTTCCTCTGATTTCCATAATAGAATCAAGGTGCACACCTCTGGGGAAAATCAGATTCCCCATAGAACAAGGAACACACTCAAAGCAGTACACAGCTTTTTCTAGAGCATTCTGAAAGAAAAGAAGGGGTCTCAGAGGGCAGCCACCCAGGGGATGCTCTGCACTTTAATGTGTGACCTCTTTGTCCAACCTCTGGCAAAGCTGCTAGGGTCACTTGTGATCATGTCCTTGCGTTAATACTTTTATTCACTCACTGATTACATTCCAAACACCTTAGATGAGTATATGAGACCCTCTTGATCAACCCAGCCTCCCATTCAGCTTTATACACCACCAGCCACCCACACTAAGCTCCTCACTCCCTCACACTGCTACTCTGGGTCACACCTTCAAACCTTTGCATTTGTTCTCTTGATATAGAGAACTCATCCTTTGCTGCCTGGAAAACTCCTATTTACTCTTCAAAACCCAGCATAAAAGTTACTGCTGCTGGAGTCAAGGCCCCAAGAAATCTTCGTGTGCACACATATGTGCATGCATGAACATACACACAAACACACACACTCGGACCCTCTTACGTGGAATGGCAACACCAAAGTGCTGAGGGTTCTCTGCCACCACCTTCTGCTTCAGCTCGTGTAGTCGGGCTCCCAGAGACCCTGAGAAACAAGAGGAAGGCTGCCAGGTTCCAGCTGGGCTCCCTCCCTTCCCTGCCAGGGAGGAAACCAGCCCATTCTCTGGAGATGTCACCTACCGATCAGAACCACCAGGCGGGGCCGCTCGCCAGGCTGGTGCTGGTACCTGGTCACCTCCTCGTAAGTTGGCAGCTCAGGAGACTCGGCCACTGCAGATGTCTTTCCTTCCTGTGGGCTTCCCAGTCTCTCTCTACGGCCCAGCCGGAAGCTCCTCCGAAGACCAGCTTGGAGAGAAGGGCAGGGGGACACTGTGGTATTTGTCCCAGCATCTCCCTATAGACTTTCTCCACCTGGTAAGACCTGGAGGTGCGACTGAGACCCACTGGCCTCTCCCAACCACATCCTGCTGCAGGATGCACAAGTAATATGATGAAAAGGGGACCACTAGGCACCCAAAATTAGGGTTCAAGGCTACTATCTTACTTGGCATGTGACTGACCTCAGGCAAGTCATCACCCCTCTGAGCCTCAGTTCCCCTATCCATGAAAGGAGACACAAATCTACAAAAGCAATGGTTGCTCCTAGATTGGATCCTGGGTCAGGGGAAATGCTCTAAAGGACATTACTGGGACAATGGCGAAAATGTTGATATGAACAGCATAAATTAAAAAAAAATATATATATATAAAAGAAATTCCCAGAATTGATAATAGCCCTGGATTATAAGAAAATGTCCTTGTCCTTAGAGAACACATACTGAGCTATTTAGGGGTGAAGGGACATGATGGCCACAACTAGCTTTCACATGACTCAGGGTGGAGGATTAAACGTGTATATGCGGGACTTCCTTGGTGGTACAGTGGTTAAGAATCTGCCTGCCAAGGTCGGGGACATGGGTTCAGTCCCTGGTCCGGGAAGATCCTATATGCCTCGGGGCAACTAAGCCCACGCACCACAACTACTGAAGCCCATGCACCTAGAGCCTATGCTCCACAACAGCATAAGCCACTGCATGAAAAGCCCTCGCACCACAACTCGAGAGTAGCCTCTGCTTGCCGCAACTAGAGAAAGCCTGTGTGTAGCAATGAAGACCCAGGGCAGCCAAAAATAAATACCCTTTAAAAAAAAAAGTCTTAAAAATGTGTATATGCAGAAAAAGAGAATGATAGAGATAACACGGCAAAGTGTTGACGTCTGGTGAACCGAGATGTAGAGTATATGGAAGTTCTCTGCACAATTCTCACTGCTTTTCAGTAAGCTTGAAGTTACTCCTGAATGAAAGGTTAAAAACCCTTCGCCTGTCTCTAAAGGCCTTTGAAAAGATTTACCAAAATAAAAGAAGCAAAGTTACTTCGGAGACTGGTAAAAGGTGCCACTGCCGTATGGGGGTGGAAGAAACACTGAATAAACTACAATTGGAGTTATGGTAATAATAAAATTGGTATTAAGGTAGGGGTCCTTGTCCAGGGCGCTGCTCCCAGTGGCTGGGTGAAAGCTGGGGGCAGGCTGGGGACCCCAAGACCAGGGCAGGCTCAGCTTGGCCTCTGGCTAACAGAGACTGAAGGGAAATGTGGGTCCCACAGACTCAGCAGCTCTTGAGGGGCTCCTGGGTCTCAGTCACCTCTCCCTGACCCAAGAGCCCGCGATGGGCTAAGTTATGCATGGGTGGGGGAAGGGTGTTAAGGCAGGGGCGGAGGAGAGCCCCCATTACTTACCCACATAGTATCCTTTGAAATACCCTTCACAGTCACAGGACTCTGGGAACCAAACAGAGAGAGGGAGGCCAGTGAGCCAGGCTGGACACATGCCCCAGCCCAGAGGCACCCAGCCATGGGTGGCCAGGCAGGATCCTCTGGGATGGAGTCTCAGAGGGGCTTGGGACAAATGCCATGTTCCAGTCAGCCCTAGGTTTACAAATTCCTCTGTTTCACCCAGTGCTCCATGCTTAGACCACAAACAGCCCTTCTAGACCTGGTAGGGTTCGGGGTCAGCAGGCCCCATTCCAGCCTCTCTGAGTTAGGGCCCGTGAGGATAAGGAGAGGAGATACACTCGCCAAGCCCTGCCGTCCTATCTCCTGCCCGCTGCCCAGGCAGGTCACGTGACCAGCCCAGTCGGAGTCCGGGGAGGGCTGGGCCCATGTCTCCACTAGCTCTGCATGCCTGAAGGAGCAGATTGGTCCAGCTGGCAGAGCCGGGAGAGAGGTGCCAGGAGGGGTGCCTGAGGGGCACCGCCCCCCCAGGAGGAGGGGGTGAAGGGGCTTGTTCAGACAGTCTACAGAAAAGGGACCTTGTCCATGCGCACAGGGGACAAATACCAGGCCTACCTTTGTCACAGGGCTCATCGTCTGCGGTTTGCACAAAAGACAGATGGAGCAGAGTTAGCAGAGGGGAACCGGGAGGCCCTGCCACCAAGAGGCAGCCACAGCCTTGGGTCCTCAGGAGCCCTCCATCTGTCCCCTCTTTCTCTCCTCCAGCAAGCCTGTGATCTGAGCTGCAGTGCATTATTAACCAAGACTTGCTCTAATTAGTCTTCCTGTGTGTTTCTCATTAGCGGCCCAAAGAAAGCCTGCTCATTACTGGCGTAAGTAAGCAGCCTCAGGGCCAAAGTACTCAGCAGCCCCTCCGACTTGAGAGCAAGTCTGGAAAGGCAGCCACACAGCCCAGGGAGCAGCTCGCTAAAGGGTGTCTGCGGCGGACCGGGACCTGCTCCCGCTTTTCTGGGGTTTGAGACTCGCCTGGGCGAGCACAGATGCAGGTGATGGCAGAGCACGGAGCAGGGCAGCCGGCCAGCTGCGCTCCAGTCACCTGGTGTGGTTCTAACCCCCCAACTTGGTTCCGAGCCCCACTCTTGACCCCAGGCTAGAGAGGCCATCCCCTGACGTTTCTTCACCACCAAGGGCTCTAACCAGGGGGCTCTGGAACCCTGTTCCCAACCCCACTTCCTTGACCTCATGAGCCTCTGTTTAACTATCTTGGAAAAAAGGATGACCCTGACTCCACTATGAACCAGAGCTGTTGTGACAATTACAAGGCAAGAAGGTAAGTGAAAGTGTTTTGTAAAAGGTAAGGGCTGCACAGAGTAAAATTCCCAGGTAAAATTCAAGACACTAAGTTAAATGTGAATTTCAGATAAACAATAAATAATTCCTTAGTATAAGTATGTCCCAAATTACTTTCTTTCTTTTTCCAAGCTTTAAAGTTTTTATTTTGTTTTGGGGTCTAGCTGATTAACAATGTTGTGGTAGTTTCAGGTAAACAGCGAAGGGACTCAGCCATACATATACACGTAGCCATTCTCCCCCAAACTCCCCCACCACCGCATCCAGGCTGCCACACAACGTTAAGCAGAGTTCCATGTGCTATATAACAGGTCCTTGTTGGTTAACCATTTTAAATGTAGCCGTGTTTACATGAGAATGTCCCAAATATTGCATGGGATATACTTATATTAAAAACTGATTCATTGTTTATCTGAAATTTGAATTTAACTGGGAGTCCTTTTCTTTTATTTACCAAATCTGGCTGCTAACACAGAGGCGTGAGATCACTCACAGCCATCTCTAACCCCTTCCAGCATCAGTGGTTCTTATGTTGTCAAGGTCAGGGGGCCCCTTGGGGATCTAAGGAAAGCCGTGGAGCCTCTCACAGACACAACACAACACCCACGATCTGCACACGATTCTGGAAGCGACATCATCATGCCCTGCAGTGTTATCTATGGGCCCCCAGTATAGTAGCTCCTCTCCAGGGAACAGCTCCCCACCACCTACCCCCATTTCTCCTCCTGACCCCTCTCCCCAGCCCCTCCTCCCTCAGGAAGCCTCAGAGCTCAGACAGGAGTACCCGCTCCAGCCTAGCGCTTGCTTCTTCCCCACATGACGTCCCAGGGTCCTAGGGTCCTAACCCCAGCTCCTCCCTGAACTGCTTCCCTGAAGCGCCATCCTGCCAGACTACTCACAGGGGGGCTTCTTGAGGCTCTGGGGACTCGGCAGGGTGCCTGTGGCTCTCCGGTAGTTCAGTCGCCTATGGGGACAAAAGGAGATGGGCAGGCCAATGAGCTGGACGAGAGAACCAGTCAGAGGGAACCTTCTGGAAAACTCAAGGAAACCAAGGCCTAGATCCCACAGTGGGGTACAGCCTGGCACTCCAAGGGCCTCCTGGCTTCACACTGAGTTCCAGTGCAGAGGGACATTTGCACAGGTGCTCACAGGTTCGTGAGGAAAAAACTAAGTTTCTTGCTCTGAGAGATGCTTGCCCAGCCTAAGATGGTCATTCACACACAGAGGGGGCAGAGCCCAGTATCCATGGTCAGTGGTTGGTTGTTACTTTCCCAAAGCTGATTCTCAAGGAAAGGAAGCCCCTTCTCCATAGCCACCTGGCCTCTCCATCTCTGAGGAAGCCGGAAAAGAGCAGAATGACTCTTAGGAGAAGTCGAGGGTGAAAGTGACTCTAATTTAATGCCCTAACCACCCTCTCCCCAGCCCAGTGGAGAGCTCAGCCTGGCACTTTATTTATTTATTTATTTTTAGAGAAACATTGTGTTTAATGGTAAAGGTTAGCACACTCCAGCACCGGGCATGGCCTGGAGTCGAAGCAGCAGGGGTGGGTAGGTGACTTCCACGGAGCCTCACATGGCAAACAGGATGAGGAAGGCGACCATCAAACAGAAGAGCCCCATAGCCTCAGACACAGCCTGGCACTTTAGAAGCAGCTTCCAAGGCCTCATCTCTAAGCTGATACCCAGGGCTCCTGGAGGTATCTAGATTTCCACAATTAAATGCAGCTAGAGCACCTTCCCCCACAACCTGTGAAGCCAAAGATGCAGATGGGTCTGAGGCTGCCCTGAGGAAACAGACCAGCAGTCTTCAAACCCCAGCCCCTCAGAATCACCTGGAATATCTGTTAGAACGTAGAGCTCAGACTCTGGCCCTGGGGTCTCTGATTTAGCAGATCTGGGGCAGGGCCCAGGCAGGGACTGGCTTTTCTAACAAATTCCTAGGGAATGCTAATACGCCTGGGAACCACACCAGGAGAGCCACTGAAATGGATGAATCCTGAGGTTTGTAGATACAGCGTCATTCCACACCCCTAAAATGGAAGAGGGCTACAAATCTCAGGAGAGGCATTGCAGGCATAAATGCCACACCCTCAGGGTTTACACTTTTGGAAATCTAGCCTAAGGAATCAATTTGAAATGTGAGGACCAGACTATATGCAAGATAATTATTACAGCCTTGTAGCAGTGAAACATTGAAGAGAGCTTCAAAGTACAGCCACGGGGAAGAAGAGAAATCACTTGAGGTATGACCTTTCTTCCCTGAAGC
>NW_011491618.1:2628287-2640080 GCF_000754665.1 Bison bison bison | reverse complement strand
TCATGCTAGCCCTGACTAGGGCCAGTGCTCCTGCTAAGACCTGGTATCCTCCACCCTCACACCCATCACATTTATATGAAGTGTTCGTCTGAACCACTTGTGACTTTTCAGCTAAACTGTCAGCTCCTGCAGGGCAGAAACCATAGTTGCTGCCTGTGAATAAATAGTACATCTCCTGATGAAATATTATATTACCATTAATTAATATTATATTGCAATTAATTGGGCTTCCCTGGTGGCTCAGATGGTAAAGAATCCACCTGCAATGTGGGAGACCTGGGTTTGATCCCTGGGTTGGGAAGATCCCCTGGAGAAGGGAATGGCAATTCCAGTATTCTTGCCTAGAGAATTCCATGGACAGAGGAGCCTGGCAGGCTACATAGTCCACGGGGTCTCAAAGAGTCGGATACGACTGAGTGACTTTCACTTTGACACTCTTCACTATTAATTAATAGTATGGAATAAATACTATTATTCTATAGTAATGTTAGAAATGCTCATGTCAAAATGTTAAGTTACCAAAAAAAAGAAAAGGCGAGACCTCAAATTCTATACACACCACTCACATAACAGGCACAAGAAAGAAAGAAATTATGCTGTTTAGATAGTGGTGAGACTGGGTAATTTTCTTTTCCTTATCCTCCTCTCCTGTATTTTTACATTTTACTTTTCAACTTGCCCAAGTAGGCATTATAAAATATACATTAATTTAATATAGTACAGATTTATATACACTGACTAAAATCTCAAATAGCCATCACTACTGATGACGAGAGAAGAACCAACACAGGCACAATTGGTACTTTGCTTACAGAAGGACACTCCGTGGGCACCCCCACCCCGGGGTTTGCTAGCAGAGATTTGGGGCTCTGCCATGTACTTACGCCTCCAGCCAGTTTAGAACCACACCCCCTTACAACACGCCCCAGACCCACCTTTCCTGGAACTGCTTGGAAGGGATGAGGCCAGCTCGAAGGTTGGTGTCCCCCACTCGCTTGGCCTGCCACCACGTGGGATCATCCTGACTCACCACCTCCAGGACCTGCCTGCGCTGGAAGGGCAGTCCTGCCTCCTGGCAGGGAATGGCCCGGTCTTCCCGAGGGTTGTAGTGGAAGAGGGCCCTCATGAACACCTGCAGGGGAGGAGCTAGGTGAGACGGCCTGAAAGCACTGACGTGTCTATGCCACATGGAAAGCTGAAGAAGGCTGTTCACAATTAGGAAGAACAAGCAGTGTCAAGAATAGAAGGCTAATCAGAAACCCACCACACCTATTTTCTTACTGTTCTTCAATCATTTTTAAGGGAAATCCATCAAGAATCAAAAAAATGGGGACTTCCTTGGTGGTAAAGTGGTTAAGACTCCACTCTCCCAAATGCAAGGGGCCCGGGTTCGATCCCTGGTCAGGGAACTAGATTCTCCACGCTGCAGCTAAGAGTTCACCTGCCACAACTAAAGTTCCTGCATGAGGCTGCAGAGAGGAAGGAGGATCCCGATCGCTGCAGTCGGGACCCGGTGCAGTCAAATAAATAAATAAATGCTTTAAAAAACATCAACTTGCTAAGCTATTTAAAAAAGAAAGAATCAGAAAACGATTCACGGATTTCCCTTTCCAACCTAAACATCTTCTTATTAACCTTACAATAGCCTCTCAGCCTACACAAAGCAACCATTAGTCTTGGGAGCAAAAAAGCAAAGGCAAGCACAATTTCTAACTCAAATGTTATTTCTGATATGCTAACTGCCGCTAATGATGTCAGCAGCCATCTGTTAAATAAGTAGTCTAGATGTTTTGATAAGAACATAAATATCAATGAAACTACTGTTACCAATTCTTCATCATCACTTTTCAGTGGGTAATTGACAGTCATGTCTTTGACAGCTCAGCCCTGTCTCATCAGTCACATACTTGGCCAACCCCCAGCTCTCTTCTGTACCCAGAAGCCATCCCTCTAGAGAACAGGATGGGAACAGCATTTGGTCCCATTTCTTCATTCTCTTCTATAATTCAGTGGCATGGATTTATTTATTCCTACTTCCAAATCATTATGGCCCAATTGCTTCAACAACAAATAGGGGGGAAAAAAGGCCAGAGGTTTTCCTTAGACAAATCCAAATCCTTTAGGTGCCAAGCAAAAGAGATTCAGTTAGACGACAGTATGAATTTTCTGGCCGTATATTAATATTATGAGGACAGGGACCCTCATTTAGCCATACATGTCACCAGGCTCCCAGGCACTCAAAAGGCGGCCAGCCCTGACCAAGCGTCTAGCTAAAAGAAAAATATTCAGAAAGGATGGACTAAGAGATAGGCTACCCATTTTGTCCTCCAGGAAAACCAAATCCTCTTCCTGTATCAAGTTAGAACCTGCAGAAGCTGCATATGGAGATCATACCAGCTTGTCCCAGGAAGAACAACCTTCCATCAGGTATTATGTGTGCCCTGGGATTCAACTGAAGGTGCAAATAAGAAATCGTCATATGAAGATGATTTCTTCATTTGCGTAAAAAAAACCATCAAAGACACTGTCTGCTGTTAACTGCCATTCATCAAAATATTTACTGACATCTACTCTATGCCAAGTGTTTTCATGCCCTATCTTTCCTGCTCCTGGTTCTGGGAGGTAGGGGTGGAAAATTAGTTTTCTTGAAAAAATCAGCATGCTTCCTTCCATCTTCCAAGAGAAGTATGTAATTCATTATGTTCTCCTTTTTGCCTTGGCTGCCAGAAAGTTCAGATCCAAGTTTACTGGGAAGTCAGAGTAATGCCTCTTCCATCCTCCCTACCACCACGTCAGCTCAGGGCTTAACAATCTCTCACCTGGGCTTTTACAACAGACTCCTACCAGGTGCCTGGAACCCCATCTCCACCCTCCTCCACTCACTGCCCTAAGGAGCTTTGTAAAACACAAATGTGATTTCCATCGCTTCCCTCTCAGAACCAAACAAGCAAAGAACACCAAAAAACTAAATACCTTTAGGAGCTTCTCACTGCCTCTGAGGCTGTTACTTGGCCTGTGGGGTGCCTTCCCATATTCCCTGGGGGCCTCACCTTTTCAGTGCACCCCACCCTGACTGCCTAATGACTTCCTCCAGCCACTGGGATCTGCTCTCCCCTAATCCAGCAGAGAGGAACTGCTGGGAATTAACCCCTGGGGTACAGCCTGGTGAGAGCTGGTATCTAGATTCCCATCCTCCCCAGCTCTCCCAGCTGTTAGGAGGAATGGAGGAGGCATGGTCTACAGGGGACGCCGAATCCTGAAGCAGGATTAAGTTCTGGTTGTCTGTGGTGGTAACTTGCTGAGAAGACACCCTTTGTTGCACTGGCTACCTTCCCTTCCCCAACCCTGTTCTGCTGTTTCCTGGGGTCACTGGCAAATGCCAAAACTCTGAACAAAGCATTCAAGGCCATTCAGACAGAGCCTTAACCCACCTCACCAGCACACCCCCTTCCTCCTCCTGGAGCCCCACACAATGCACTTTCTCATGGACCTCATACTCCTCTGCCATGTCTGTGAGCCGCCGCTTATGCAGACCTTTCTGCCTGCCCTTCTCTTCTCCCTCTTCTTCTAGGCTCACTGCCAACCCTCCTATTATGTACCACCTTCCAAAGTGCCTAGGGACTTCCCTGGTGGTCCAGTGGTTAAGAATCCACCTGCCAATGCAGGGACACGGGTTCGATCCCCGGTCTGGGAAGCCCATGTGCCACAACTACTGAGCCCTAGAGCCCCATGCTCTGCAACAAGAGAAACCATTGTAATGGGAAGTTCGTGAACACAACTAGGGAGCAGCCCCTGCTCACTGCAACCAGAGAAAGCCCACATGCAGCAACGAGGACCCAGTGAAGGGAAAAAGAAAGTGCCTAGAACTCTGCTGCAGTCCATGGGTCACAAAGAGTCAAACACAACTGAGCGACTGAACTGAGAACTCTGCACAGAATTTTCCTGAAGCACTTATCACGTAACAAGGAGACACTGGGTCCCCGGCCTCCCCTACTGAACCAGGAAACCTCTAAGCTACTAATCATCCTGGTCTCCAGCATCTGGCAGGGCGCTTGGCACAGAGCAGGTGCCCACCAAAGGTAGGCTCCACTAGGTTAAACAAATGGCAGTTACTTAATTGGGCCTGAAGCCGGAACATTTGGTATCTTCTCCTCCTCTTCATGGCCTGGCTTTTCTACTTCAATTAGAAGACTCTTGTCTTTTATTAGTAAGCTACGTCAAATCCTGTTTAGAAGAGATGGGGTACAAATGAATCACTTGGTGACTGAATTGCAGGTCTCTACCGAGCACTTGCTCCGAGGACCAGATGGATGATCTCTTCCCAAGTGACTGTTTCAAAGACAGGGCTGGAGTCCCACCACCCCCACCACCCGCCTTGCCCACTCCCTTGCCTTCAGCTCCGCCATACCTTGCTGTCCTTTAGGCGGTCTTCCTCCTGGGTGGCTGGGATGATTTTCAGGGTGATGGATCCCTGGGATTGTGCCTGAAAGGAGACAGCACATGACCATATCATCTCCCAGGTCTAACCCTCCAGGACATCACATGTTACCTCCCAGATCTGGAAACTCACATGCAGAAGGAAAGTTGGACGTGCAGCCTCCCCTATGACCTGCCCTTCAGTGGTGGCACCCAGATGAATTAACTGAAGCATTTTTATGGGACAAAGGGATAGAACACTTTTCTCTTTTTTTTTTCGGCCACACCATGCAGCTTGCAATATCTTAGTTCCCTGACCAGGGATTGAACCTTGGCCCTGGAGAATTGAAGGTGTGGAGTCCTAACCACTGGAGCACTAGGAAAGTCCCCAGAAGATTTTAAATGAGAACTTGAGAACAATGCATACAACAGATACAGCTCTCTCTCTCCCTTCTGACCTCTAGTGCCCCCAAGCACTGCCCTTCTTTTCTCTTGGGTTATTTTCATATCATCGTTCAATTTCATTTTCCTCTTTCCTGCCTGATTTGGGGCTGGTTCCCAACCAGCACTTCCCTGTTGACCTGCATCTTCCCCAGTCTCAGGCCACTCCATCTTCCCCAATCTCGGGTCCCCCTCCCTTCTACCAGAGACAGATGCTGCACCCCACGTGGGGGCCCATGGGGAAGCACGTGTCGGCCCATTAAAGCACATCTCACCCAATGCTGTCCCTGATCCCGCCTCACTCTGGAAAATGGAGGCTGGTGCCCAGAACCAGGGGAAAAGGAGAGGGGGCAGAAAGACTGAAGGGTCTGCCTGCAACCAGGGTCCCCTATAGCGGGGGCCTTAAAGAGTGAGCCTCCAAACTTGAGATCTCATCCCATTTCCGCCCCCCCAAACCATTAAAAGTTAGCAAACAGTGTCGTGCTGGAAGAGGATGCCTGAGGATTATAGAGGTCAGAACTATGACAGGCGCTTTTTATAATTTCAGTTTTGACTTCCATTCCCAGAATGGACTGAGAAGGTTGTTTCCATCCCAGCACTGGCTACCCTAGAATCCCCTCGCAGTTGTGAAGTGCAATGCCCTCTTCCAGATGTTTACATCCTAATGATAACTATGCCTTGGTTGAGAAACCATCCCTACCCCTATTGTACAGGGAAGGAAATCAAAACTTGATGATTTGATGACTTGTCCATCAAGGTTACACAAGACACCCCTGGTGGCTCATTTAGTAAAGAATCTGCCTGCCAATGCAGGAGACCTGGGTTTAATACCTGGGTCGGGAAGATCCTCTGGAGAAGGAAATGGCAACTCACTCTAGTATTCTTGCCTGGGAAATCCCATGGACAGAGGAGCCTGGTGGGCTACAGTCCATGGGGTCACAAAAGAATCAGACACAACTTAGTGACTAAACCACCACCACCACCAAGGTTGCACAATTGTAACGTGATGGAGACAAGATTCTAACCCAGGACCAGCTGACCCCAAAGCCCTTGCTCTCCTGTGCTACAGCCTTTTACTCCATATTCCTCAGCTCTTTGGAAGAGGGGACCCTTTCAAGAGGGTCTTCTAGAAGGATCCTCAGGAAACAAGGCTGGGGGTAGGGAGGATGGCTGTGCTGAAGACAGGGTCTGAGAGAGGCAGATGGTCTGGGCACTCCCTTCCTCCTGTCCCCGACACCCTCCACCCCCGCCCCAGTGCAGGGCACACTGTAAGGTCACCAGGCTTGCAGTCTCCCCATGAAAACAGGGAGACTGGGCTAGATCAGCCCTGGCTCCAGGAAGTGCCCTGCTCTGGGTCTCTGAAGAACCACCGCACCCCCGGCTCACGCACGGCACAGACCAGAATCTGGCTAATCTCGTCGGGCCGCTTGTGCAGGACTGTGATCCCGTTCACTTCCCGGAGCTCATCTCCAACGTGGACCAGGCCTAGGAGACACAGGGGCTGACCGTCAGCACAGCAAGGGGTCCAAGGTTCCCAGAGCGTGAAGTTTTAGGCACCTCTGGCACCTGCCTACAGAACCCAAGCAGGGGAGATTCAAGGCTTAAAGGTAGTGAATGGGACTGGGATGAACTTATCCCCAGGTGTGCTGGGTGGCTCACCTCGAATCACAGCCTCACAGCAGCCTGGCAAAACCCTCCAGTTTACAAACAGTCAGCTGAGATTCAGAAAAGTGATGCAGCTTGCCCAAGGCCACACTGCTAAGAAATAATGGAGCCAGTGCACAGATGCAGTTACTTGGCTATAGAAAGCCCATGTTCTTTCTGCTGTCACCTCTGCTTCTTTAAAAATATCATTAACTCTTCCCCTTCCTGGGTGTACAGACGTAACTCCAAGGACATCCTTCTCCAATTTTACATGAAAACTGAAGGGCACCAGAGAAGATGGAGTCAGGAGTGTTAGACACACCTGTCTGTTGGCTTCTGCTTTAATGATAAGCAACTCTGCATATGGGGCCCTATTTGCCACTCAACATGGACACCAGTCCAGAAGCAGCAGCATCACCCAGGACGCAGGAAGGGCTGCAGAAGTCTTGGGCCCACCCAAGACCTGCTGAGTCAGAATCTGCATTTTAACAAGACACTTGGGCCATTTCCGTGCTTGTTAATGGGAGGCACTGGTCTTAGGGCTCCCACCACAATGGTCCCCAGACTTTTGGGGGCAACACTCCCCTACACCAGGAGATCTGCCTCCCAACTTAGTTCCTCCACACACCAAAGATTCTTTTTCTTTTAATTTTTTATTTTATATTGGCGTATAGTTGATTAACAATGTTGTCAGTTTCAGGTGTACAGCAAAGTGATTCAGTTACATACATACATGTATCTATTCTTTTTCAAATTCTTTTCCCACGTAGGATATTACAGAGTACTGAGCAGAGTTTCCTGTGCTATATTCAGTAGGTCCTTGTTGGTTATCCATTTTAAATACAGCAGTGTTTACATGTCAATCCCCTTTCCTGCCCATCCTCTCAGGTAACCATAAGTTTGTTCTCTAAATCTGTGAGTCTGTTTCACAACAGTGATTCTTAACTTGTTTTCTACTCAAACAAATCAGGAACATGAACACCCTTCCCATGGTAACTGAGGCTGGCTAAGGCAGCTGGGGTGTCAGGAAAGGGTGTCTTGCTCCCTAGTTAGGATTTACCTACCAAGCTCAACTACCTCAATCCCCAGGCTAAGCCAATGCACAAACCCTCCTGATCACCCTCAAAGGACTCCATGCCTGACCTATTTTCAAACAAATAAATTTTCTACTGGGCTTAGGAAGGAGAAGAGAATTCCAGTCCGACTCCCAGAAAGTAAAGCACATCCCGAACAGGTGAGCCAATGGGAGAAGGAAAGGAGACCAATGACCAAAGGAGGAAGGCTGGGGGGACCATGGCCATGACCGTGGCCAGGCCAGCATTGATGCCACTCACCGCTCCGGTCTGCTGCGCCCCCTCGCATGATCCTGGCCACCACGACAGCCCCTGAGTGCTCATCCCGCCGGATGGTGGCCCCCTGCATCAGAGACAGAGCAGGCAGGCCCCTAAGAAGCAGCCCCAAATCTCAGACTCTGACTCTCTGGACCAGAGAGAGCCTCCCCCTCCCACCCCTGTTCCTCCCTCTGCCACCCCAGGGGGGACAGCCCAGCAGGCACCTTGCCATGCTGAGGACAAAATAAAACCAACATCTCAAATTAGTATAGCACAGCACTTTAAACAAAGCATGACTGTAATGCTGTCACAGCCTCATGTGACAGGTAAGCGACAGGGGCAAAGAGAAGGTAAGCACCTTCAAGGTCACCCAGCTTTCTGGGATGCCAAATGCAGTGTTTTCTCTATCACATCACAGCCCTTGCCTCTTGCAAAGACATTTAATCATGAGGAGAATACATGCCAGCAAATTCTCAACCTGCCTTGAGCCAATCACGGGGTTACCAGGCCTTCTGTTGTTGCCAAGGGGAACCAACTATGCCCCAGGTGGAGCTTTGGGACCAGGACTTGGCCCCCAAAACACGGCAGACATGATGTCTAGGATGAGAAGGGCACTAACAAGCTCTCGTGCACCAGGCAGGCTGGGCTGTGGCAGGGCAGGGCAGCAGTCAGGAGTTGAATGGCCCTGGGTTTGAATCCACTCTGTCATTTACTAAGAATAATGGCCTTCCATTAGCAAGGAAGCCCCTCATCTTCTCTGCGACTGTTTCCTCTGGGGTGTGGGAAAGCATTTGACTCTTGGGGTTGTTGCAAGGTTAACATTAGATATTGCAGGCCAGGCCCTTAGTACACAGTTAGCGCTCAATATGGGCTTCCCTGGTAGCTCAGCTGGTAAAAAACCTGCCTGCAATGCAGGAGACCTTGGTTCAATTCCTGGATTGAGAAAATCCCCTGGAGAAGGGACAGGGTACCCACTCCAGTATACATGGGCTTCCCTCATGGCTCAGACGGTAAAGAATCTGCCTGCAAGGCGGGAGACCTGGGTTCGATCCTGGGTCAAGAAGATCCCCTGAATGAGACCCACTCCAGTATTCTTGCCTGGAGAATCCCAATGGACAGAGATGCTTGGCAGGCTACAGTCCATGGGGTTGCAAAGAGTCAGACACAACTGAGTGACTGAGTGACTAAGCACAAGTGTTCAGTACATGCTGCTGCTGCTGCTAAGTCGCTTCAGTTGTGTCCAACTCTGTGCAACCCCATAGACAGCAGCCCACCAGGCTCCCCCGTCCCTGGGATTCTCCAGACAAGAACACTGGAGTGGGTTGCCATTTCCTTCTCCAATGCATGAAAGTGAAAAGTTAAAGTGAAGTCGCTCAGTCGTGTCTGACTCCTAGTGACCCCACGGACTACAGCCCACCAGGCTCCTTCGTCCATGGGATTCTCCAGGCAAGACATGCTAATCACTAATTATTGGCTGTAAGTGCAAACACACTGGCACGCTTTATCATTGACTTCATTTGAAGTCCATAAAATGAGTGTTGCTGGAAAGAGAGACCAGCAGCTAAGAACCCTGTGGCTTCTTGTCCCTCAGACCATCAAACTTGCCAGCATCTCTGTCTACCCTCTTCTCCTCTTCCCCAAGTCAGAGGAGGGGACCCTCCTGGCTAGGCTGGTCCCTCCATCTCCCTCCCTCCCTCTCCTGCATTCTCAATGCCCCCTCCCCAGTGGCTCCTTCTCCTGGTCCTAAAAATATTATCAAGCCTGTCCCATCATTAAAAATGTGGCAGCCCCATCCAGTGGATGCCAGTCTCCATTCCTTCGGAACAAGCTTCTCAAAGAGGCATCTGCTCTGACTCACTCCCTGCCCGCCTCAAGTGCACCAGCAAAAGGACCAGCGACCCGCGAGCTGCCATCTCAATCGCCACGCTCAGTCTCCTCTCTCTGATCTTCTGATTCGCCCTTTCCCTGGAATGCTCTCTTAGCCTGGGCCCTGGTGACACCTCTTTCACGGTACTTCTCAGTGACCAACTGGTCTCCTTGGCTGAGTCTTCCTATATCTGTCTTTTAAATGTTGATTAAAGGGCCAGCACTTGGCCCGAGTCCTCTCCTTGTCTCTTTCCATACACGCTTCACCCAGGTGGTCTCAGCCTCTCAGATGGGATTGTAACCCCTTCTGGATGCTGGCAGCTACCAAGTCCGCATCTCTACACACCTAAGCCTTTATCTCCTGGACGTCTCCACTTGCGGGCACCCATGCCTCTTGAATTCAATGGATCCTAAGTTTCTCTTTATTCCCCCTTTTGAATCATGGTCCCACTGCCCACCTGTCATCCCAGCTGGACACCTTCACTTTATATCCAAGATGCCTCCTTAGATTCCTGCCCAAGCTGGGGCAGTCACAAAGTGACATTAATTTTATTTCTGATGTATTTCTTGGATTCCTCTTCCCTCTTCCCACAAACCAAGGTCAAGCTCTGTCTCTGAACCATATGTATTTGGCCCCCACTCTCAAATAAGTCCTCTGTTTCCCCCTCCAGGTGACTTTCTACTTCATAGCCAAGATGATCTTTCAAACTGAAAATCTGACCATTTTATTTCTTACTTAAAACCCTTCAGTGGCTCCCTACTACCTTCAGAGTCCAGGCAAGCAACTGTGGGTGACAATCCAGTCTTTACGCTCTCCTAATGATCTGGCCTCACCTCTGTCACACTTGACCTCCAACTTGGCCAGTTCCCTGAATCTACCATGCTGTTCACCTTCCCATGGCTCTGTTCATGCAGTTCTACTGGTAGAATGCCCTTCTTCTCCCCCTTCCCTCTGGAAAAATTCTGTTCTTTTTAAAAAAAAATTTAGCATGGGCATCACCTCTTCCAGGACACCCCAGTTACTACCTTCTGTAAACTCTCAGAGGGTGATGACTAAGTCTGTTAATTTTTTTGGCTTTGCCATGGAGCACGTGGGCTCTTAGTTCCCCAACCAGGGATTGAACCCACAGCCCCTGCATTGGAAGGACGGAGTCTTAATCACTGGGCCACCGGGGAACCCCATGGAAGTCTTAACCCTCTCTGAACTGCCCGCACCTAACATGGTGCCTGGCACACAGAAGGGTTCACGGTGTGTTTCCCGAGTAGATGGATGACTGCCCCCATTTTGAAAGTAAAGAATCAAAAGCAGAGGAGAACTCTGGCCAGTGTGCAGAAGCGGTTCATCTGAGGTCACTTGGTGAAAGTTGACAGTGAAGAAGGCCAGCTGTGGTATTCTCTAGGGCACGCCCTCAATTCTCTGGACTGCTGCTACTTCCCTCCATCTAATAAACAAATCTGTCCCTTAGCTCGGTAAATCAATGCTGAACCGGGACCAATGATAACAATCTGTCAGCTGCAAAGAAGAATGGCTGCTACCCTGGGTTTCCTCAGAATTCAAAATAGAGGTTGGCCAACTTTTTCTGGAAAGGATCAAGTATAAATGTTTTACGCTTTGCAGGCAACACGGATTCCACTGAGTCTGCCATTGCCATGTAAAGGCGGGGCCCCTAGACATGTAAATGAACTGGATGGCCAGGCACCAAAAAAACTTCATTTACAAACACTGACTGGCTTGGGTTTGGCTGTTGCATCATAGCTTGCCAACCTCTTGTTCAGAGCATGATGATCAGGGCTGCCCTGAACAGTTGTACAGGTTCTCAACTGCACAAAGGAGCTTGGCCACAGCAAAGGGAGGCTGAATCTACCCAGAGAAAGGAGTACTCTGCACACAGTGGTGTCACAGGGACTAGTGGCAGCCTTGACAAAGCTGCCATCATTTACTCCAAAGACTGCAGTGGGGGGTCCCTTCTTGGGTTTCTCAGTGGGTGGGTGGGAAACAGGGAGAGCGTGGGGAAGAGAGGTGAGGACCACATACCAAGGGTTCTTTGTTTTTCACCAGGCGGACAATCTTCACCGATTCTTCATCAAAATCCTC
>NW_011491618.1:2626499-2628187 GCF_000754665.1 Bison bison bison | reverse complement strand
CGATATTATCGGGCAGAGGGGGAAGAACGGGGTCAAAATTCTTCTGAGCGACTGTGTCATGTACCATGAGCATGGCCTATCATGAAAGCAAGACAACAGAAGGGCTAGCCTCCAAAGCACATGGGGGTCCAGGGGACCTAGCCAGGGGGCAGTGGTTCAGGGTCCCAGATCTCATGCCAGAGAGATGACCTCCCCAGACACTTAGGCTGAGGAACCCTAACTCAGAAATCTCCTTTCCTCAGTTTGATGGCCAAGCACTCCTCCTATCCCCATCCCGGGAGACACAGATGCATGGGTAGGCAGGGACTGTGGCGTGACTACCCTGAGGTGGGGGGTGGACAGCAGCTGGAGCAGCTCCCTCTCATCACTGTGCACGGAGGCGGCCTGCAGCTCCTCCATCACCTGCAGGGGAAGGAGAGAGAAGGCCACAGATGGCTGCAGTTGCTGTGAGCCTCCTGGGAGTCACCCAAGGGGAAACCCTGCTCCCTGGGACCCCAGCCACGACTACAGCAGCAGGGGGCATTGGACCCTCAGTCACTCCAGATCTGTGGCTCCCAGGGAAGTCATTCCAGGGATCAGAGAGCATGAGAAGCCTCTACAGGCTAATCCTAATGGGAACTAATTTATGAAGGCTTTCCTGGGTGCTGTTTGCCTCACATGGATTAACTCTCACAACAAACTAGATGGAGCAGGTACTATTATTTGGCCATTTCACTGGTGAGAAGTAAATGAGAGAGATTAAATATTCTGCCCAAGGTCCCCAAGGTAGTGAATGGCACCACCAGGACTTGAACCTGGGCTTATCTAGCTCTGTTGTCTCTACCCTCACCATATTTTCCAGATGAGGAAATTGGGGCTCAGAGAGGTTGAATGACTTGTTTAGGGTCACAGAGCTAATATTAGAGGCAGTGCTGTGCCTAGGAGCCTGGCAACCTAACCTGCTCCTAATGGCATCTCATAGGCAAGAAAGGCAGGGAATCTGCCCCCATCCCTCGCTAGGCTATCTGCTGGGGTGACATGATTTTATTCAGAAACTGGCTTCAGTAATCAACTAGGACAGGTCCACAAGAAATAAGGAAGGATTCCTTTAAAAAACAAGAAGCCTAGGAATTCCTTGGCAGTTCAGTGGCTAGGACTCGGCATTTTCACTGCCTGGGGCCCAGTGATCAAAGCCCAGGGTTCAATCCCTGGTGAACCCCACAAACCACTAAGGAGCAGCCAAAACAACAAAAAACAAGAAGATGCAAGTCCCTGGACCCAGGACTTCACATCGGGCCTCACAAAGCACAGATATGCAGTGTGCATGTTTGACCTATTCTTGTCGCCAGCCCTCAACTGTTTGGGAACTGCTCTTATCACAGCTGGGAAAACTGACTTTCTCGGGAACACACAGTAAGTGGGTGTCACCATGTCGCCATGGCCCCTGGCCCTGTCCAAGGCTCACCAGTTTCTCCCTGCCTATCAGGAGGCCCAGGGAAGAGGTGAAGGGGAGGAGACGTTCTTCACCTTGGGGCTCCTGAGCCCTGATGGTCCCTTGCTAAGCAATGGCAAGCAGCTAGGGGTGGGAGAGGGGCTGAGGCCAGAAGGAGAAACTGGGGGCTTACATCCTCGGCGAGGGCCACAGCGCTGTGCAGGACGGGGGTTGGACTTTGCCTCTCGTAATAGCGAAGCTTCTCGTAGATCGGAAG
>NW_011491618.1:2624664-2626399 GCF_000754665.1 Bison bison bison | reverse complement strand
GAAGCTTCTCGTGAATCTGCAAACACAGCCGAACTCAGGCTGGGGTCTCCCAAGACAACTGTCCAGATGTACCCTGGATGTCACACAACCCACCCACAGCTGTGAGGATGCCTGGGGCTGCAGACCAGGTCATTCAGAGGGCAGCATAAGGCAAAGACCTTCCTGGGGCAGAAAGGACTTTACCTTCATTAAATAACTGAGGCTTTTTTCACTGAAAACATCCCTCAGAAAGCCCATCTCTTCCTTGTGGTTGGAGTCAGGTCTCAGCTGAGAGGTCAGTAGTGCCAGAGTTTCATGCAAACCTGAGGACGGAGTGAGAAAACCACAGTAGAGCCAATGCAGTGGCTACTTCCTGCCCCACGGGACCCCGAGCAGACCTTCCAACAGTATGTCAGCCCTGCCGGGGGCACATTTTCTCCCCCCCGCCCCGGCTCTCATTCCCAGGGCTCCGAGCCAACGCCGGTAGCAGCTGCTTTCTTTGCTGCCCCGGGTTGCTGGGCAGGCTCTTGTCTTCAGGACTGTGGCAGGCCCGCCCCGGGAGACACTCACCGGAGTCCTCAGACAGCACCGGCATGTCTGTGCCGCTTAGATCTCTGTCTGTGGATTCTGGGAGAAAAAGAGGGGATGGGGTGGGATGTGAAACTCTGGCAAGCTTATTCAATCAACAAACAGTGATTACACGTGTACTGTGACTGTCCATGACCAATTCGGGGACAGAAGGGATGGGAACAAATTCTCCACTCAGTTTTTTCAGAGAGGAAGGAAAGAAAACCAAGCTTGCTTTGTGCTCCCAATGTGTCAAGCACTGTCCTGGCGATTTCATATGACATTTTTCTTAATCTCTTCAAAGCCCTGAGGAACGGACATTAATATTTCCATTCACCTGATGAAGAAACAGAGGCTGTGGGGAGGGCCGTTCAGTAAATTGTAGATCAGAATCTATACTCCGTTGGCCCTTCCAGGCGGGTATCAGGTGAGAAGTGGTCCCTGCCTGACAGCGGGTGCTGTCCTTCACAGCTCGCCCCTCCTCTGTGGCCTTCTAAGGGGCTTCTCTCAAGTCTCCTGACTGTCAACAAGTACCTAGCTGGGCCTACAAGCCCCTCCTTTCCCACCATTCCCAAGCCCCAACCAGAAGCGATCCTGCCCCCAAAATAGAGCGTAAAGAGGAGGCGGAGAGAGGAGAGTCGTGTCTACTATGCCGGCGGGGGGAGCCCTATCTCGGCAGGCCCCCCTACGTGTTTTGCAGCACGTGGATCTCAAAAAGTCCTCCTTCAGAAGGGGATAAGGAAGAGTAATGATTCATTCATTCCGCAAACATGGAGCCAGCCCCACAGCGCCCGCCCGAGTCCCGCGGACACCAAGACGCAGAAGAATGGTCCCCGGCCCTCCAGCCACCGCCCCGCCCCCCTACGCCAGACTCACCCTCTGGCTCCTTCGAGCTGTGCCCCCAACTCCCCCAGGCAGCCAAGCACAGACTCCGGCTCGCTTTGGGAAGGAACCTGTGGGACCAACAAGGAGCGCGGCTGGGAGAAGGCGAGGCAGGACCTGGGGGACGCTGGGGGCTGTCTCGGAGGATGCGGGCCGGCAGGAAAGGAGCGGTGCGCATGGAGGAGGGGGTGGGCGCGGAGAGGAGGCCAGGGACGGAGGGGCGGGGACTGAGTCCCCCCCACCCCCGCTCTCACCAAGCTGGGGCGGGGGGGTTCCCTGGGCCGCGAGGCTGCCTGTGCAGGAGAGG
>NW_011491618.1:2624204-2624350 GCF_000754665.1 Bison bison bison | reverse complement strand
CCGCGAGGCTGCCTGTGCAGGAGAGGCGGGTCTTAGCCCATCCTCCCCTCCTTACGGGCCTGAGTCCGTGGTCCATCGCCCGCGCCGGTTCCTACCTGGGCGAGCCGGGATCTCAGCTCCAGACCCGGAGCCGCGCGGGTGCCTGG
>NW_011491618.1:2608281-2624104 GCF_000754665.1 Bison bison bison | reverse complement strand
ACAAACCGAGTGCTGAAAGGTGGACGCTTGCTTAACACAGATTTCGATTTTGCAAACATTTATTGCGCGCCTTCCAAGTGCCAGGCGCTGTGCCAGGGGCTGGGGGTTCCGCGAGCACCCAGGCAGGGATACTGGATTTGAGAGACTCCCAGGCCCGGAAAGGAGGACCGGTCAGACGCCAGGGCAACTCGCTGTAACAATACAACGATGCTGGGAAAGATTTATCGGTGCGCGGGGCCCTGGGGGAGCGGAGAAAGGAGAGAGAAGTCGAGTCGGGAAGACTGCAAGGCTGGATTCTGCCCGGCTGTAGTAGGCGGGGGTGGATCTGCCGGGAAACGGCGGCTCGTGTGCAGGGGCTTCTCCTGGGGGACCTGCTCTGAAGTAGTCCTGACGATCGTTGACTTTTATTGTGCTGTGTCTGTGCCCGAGATACTCCTCAAACCACTTCGAATCGCATTAACTCCTGAGCTACAGACCATTATTACTTCTGCTATGTGATTGAGGAAAACTGAGGCTCAGGGAAAAGGACGTGTCTGGAGGAAAGGGTAGGAGCTGCGGGATGAGTGAGCAGGTGGTTGTGCGTATTCGAGAGTGAGGAGTGGGCCATTGAGCCCCCTCCCTGCGCCCCCAGCACGCAGCACGTACCCCGAGGGTGGACCCAGGGGTTAAGCATAGGAGTCCGTCTAGGGCTTCATCATGGAAAGGAAATGGATCCAAAGGCCCCCACAGCCCGCGGTGCCTGGGGAGGCTGTCAGTGGCAGAAGATGTCATGATCACATTTCCCCTCCTTCCTCAAAAATTATCTACACCAGTGCTTCTCAAAATGTAATGTGATTACAAATCCTCTGGGGGTTGTGTAGGGCTGGCGTGGCACCAGATGCTGCATTTCTAACAAGCTCCCAGGTGATGTGATGCTTCTTGTCTTAGGACCTCACTTTGAGTATGGAAAGACTACTTGAGACACGTTTTTACCAGGGATGCTTAGTCAGAGAGATATCAGGATCAGTCTGATATAGGGTCAGCTGACTTTTGACATGAGCACCAAAAAATGTGCCAGAAAAATCTAGATATTCTGGGATGGAGGAGTCAAGCCCAACCTCATACCACGTACAAAGTTCAATTTGAGAGGGACCATAGGCATAAACATAAACTAAATTGAGAAAACTTCTAGAAGAACACATAGAAGTATATCTTCTCAATCTTTTGGAAGCCGATGATTTCCTAGAAAGGACATAAAAAGCACGGACTCAAATCTGACAAGCAAAATTTTGAATTTCTGTTTATCAAAAAAACACTGTCAAGAAAATAAATAGGCAAGCAGCAGACTACTCATAATTTATATATGACAAAGGATTTGTACGCTGAACAAAGAACTCCTGCAACTCCATGATAAAAAGGACAAAAAACCCAACGAAAAATCAGGCAAAAGATATAAACACACGCTTCACGAAAGATGATGTATAAACAGCCAATAAGCAAACATATGAGAAAGTGCTCAACCAACATTATTTGTCTTCAGGGAAATGCAGAGTAATCCACATGCAGGTACCACTTTGCATACACTGGAGGGTTAGAATGAGGAACACGTGAGGACGGGGAGAATTTAAAACCCAAACTGCTATGTTACAAGTATTTCACAGTACCGTCACTTCCAAAAGCTGTTTGGCAACTTCTTCAAAAAGTTAAGCATACATCTCTCCCATGATCCAGCAATTCCACTTCGAGATATTTGTCTGAGAGAAATAAAATCTCTGTCTACAACACCTGTACAGTACATCTTTATTCAGTACATCTTTATTCAGAATAGCCAAAAAAGGGAAACAATTAAGGATGTCCATCAACAAGTGCCTGGATAAATAGTGGTACATCCTACAGTGGTTTATTGACTCATCAGTGAAAAGAGACTATCAACATTATTCAAAGATTATCCCCACAGTGCAACAACATGGGTGACTGCCAAGCAAATTATACTGGGTGAAAGAAGGAAGACATGAAAAATACATACTGTTTGATTCTTGTGGGGTTGTGATCTTGATGTTGTCACTGCACTCAGAGGCTTTGACTTGGCTGGCCCAGAAACTCAGTTTACTATTATTATTATTATTGTTATTATACAAATTACCCCCAGAAATACTAACAGACTGACTTTAAGAGGAGGTGTCAAAGAATTGTTCCCTCAAGAAGCACCAGATAGTTCTGCAGAAGAACTCTACCAAACATTTAAGGAACAGTTATCCTGAACTCTTCTAGAACATAGAAATAGAAGGAAATCTTCAAAATTCTTTTTATGAAGTGGGCATAGCATTGATACCAAAACCTGCCAAAGAAAGCAATACACACATACATCAAATACATCAACCCTAGACACCAGTCTTATTTATTTAAAAAAAAAAATCCTAAAAACTATATTGGGCTTCCCTAGGGGCTCAGACGGTAGAGAATCTGCCTGCTATGCAGGTTCAACCCCTGGGTTGGGAAGATCTCCTGGAGAAGGGAATGGCTACCCACTCCAATGTTCTTGCCTAGAGAACTCCATGGACAGAGGAGCCTGGTGGGCTGCAGTCCATGGGGTCACAAAGAGTTGGACATGACTGAGCAACTAACTTAAAAACTGTATTAGCTGATAATGTCACCAAAACACCAGAAGAATAATACAAAAGCTCAAGTTGAGTGTATTCTAAAAATGTTTTAATACTTGGAAATTAAATGGCTTAATATCTGGAAAATCTGTTAACTCCATATAAGGTAGTCCATTAATAGAATAAAAAGTGAAATTTTCATATTATTATGTCCATAGATTCTACAAGGGCAATCATATATGATTTTCAAATATATCTTTCAGGGAATTCCCTCACGGTCCAGTGGTTGAGAGTCTGCTCTCTCGCTGCGAAGGGCCTGGGTTTGATCTTTGGCCGGGGAACTTAGATCCCACAAGGTGTGTGGCAAGGTAAGCAAACAAACAAAAACTTTCAAAAATATATATCCTCTCCTACATATATACCCAAGAGAAATGAAAACACAAAAACTTATACAAGAATGCTGAAGCAGTATTATTCATCATAGCCAAAGGTCCATCAATTGATAAAGGGATAAAGAAAATGTGGTATAACCATACAATGGAATATTATTTACCAATAAAAGGAAATTAAGGAGAAGGCAATGGCACCCCACTCCAGTACTCTTGCCTGGAAAATCCCATGGACGGAGGAGCCTGGTAGGCTGTAGTCCATGGGGTCGCTAAGAGTCGGACACGACTGAGCGACTTCACTTTAACTTTTCACTTTCATGCATTGGAGAAGGAAATGGCAACCCACTCCAGTGTTCTTGCCTGGGGAATCCCAGGGACAAGGGAGCCTGGTGGGCTGCCGTCTATGGGGTCGCACAGAGTCGGACATGACTGAAGCGACTTGGCGGCAGCAGCAGCAGCAAGGGACTTCCCTGGTGGTCCAGTGGGGACCACTAGAATCCACCTTGCAATGCAGGGGACACTGGTTTGATCCCTGGTCCAGCAAGATTCCGTATGCTGTGGAGCAGCTAAATCCATGCACCTGTGCTCCTGAGCCGCTCCACAACAAGAGAACCACGGCAATGAGAAGCTCACACACCACAACAATGAGTAGGCCCTGCTGGCAACAACTAGAGGAAGCCTGCGTGCAACAAAGACCCAGCACACCCCAAAATAAAATTCATTAATTACTTTTTAAAAAAGGAAGTGAAGTATATGTGCCACAACATGGAAGAACCTCAAAACATAATGCAAAGTGAAAGAGGCCTGTCCCAAAAGACCACATATTGTATGATTTCAATAATATGAAAATTCCAAAACGGGCAAATCTATAGAGGCAGAAAGTTGGGAGGAGAGAGGTTGGGAGGGATTGATAATGGGCGTGAAGTTTCGTCCTAAGATAATGACAATGGTTTAATTAGATTTATAGTGATTGTTTTACAACTGTGAATATAAAAAACCATTGAATTGTACGCTTTAAACGCATGAAATTTATGGTATGTAAATTACATCTCAAAGTTGTTTTTGTAAAAAGTAAATAGTCTATATCCTCCAAATAAAAGACAGAGACTGTCAAGATAGATTTAGAAAGACTTAACCAAATGTTAGCTAGCAGAAACTCACTTTAAACACAAAGACACACATGTTAAAAGAAAATGAATAAAAAAAGACTTAGCTGGGAAGTGCTGAAAATTGAATAAAGAGTAAGAAAGCTGAAGTGACTACGTTAATATAAGGCAGAGTGTTAGGCGCTCATTTGTGTCCGACTCTTTTCAACCCCATGGACTGTAGCCCACCAGCCTCCTCCATGGGATTTTCTAGGCAAGAATACTGGAGTGGGTTGCCATTTCCTTCTCTAGGGGCTCTTCCCCACTCAGGTATCGAACCCATATCTCCTGCATTTGCAGGTGGATTCTTTACCACTGCTTCACCTGGGAAGCCCCAATATAAAGTAAAGTGGACCTCAAAACAAGGACTACTGCCAGGGATAAAGGGATAAACTGATGAGGGATCAGTTAATCAAGAAAATATATCAACCCCAAATGTGTGTGACTGTAATAATCAAATCTCAAGGTGCCTAACCATCACCAGAATAATTTAACATCACTCTTGGTATGTTGGCCAATATGGGTAAATGAGAAAAAGAAATAACAGGCATAAATACTATAAAGAAGGAGGCAGCACAGATGATACATGTTATGTGTAGAAAACCAAGGGAATTGACTAAAAGTAGATATTAAAATTCAATGACTTTTCTATGAACAAAAAGAATTATAATTCATAATGAAAGAAAAATTCCAAACTAAAATATGTAATCAACCAAGATTAGATTAAATACCAAGTTCTAAACTGCACAGGAAAAGTATTAATAAAAGACCTATTGATATATGGTAAAGGAGAGACACTACAAACTGCAACTCAGGGAAAAGCACAGTTCGATACCATAAATACATCAACTCATTCCCAGATAGTCTCTAAACCCAGTGCAATCTCAATTAGAATATAAAGAGAGTTTGCAGAAGGAACTCATTAAATGGTACAAAAATTCATCAGGAAAAATAAGCATTGGTGAATAGCAGGAAAATTCTGAAAAGGAGAAGTTATGGGACTGGACTTGGGGGTGGGAGTGGCACTAACCCTTTCAGATACGAAACATTTCTGAGATGAAAACTATTTTTTAAAACTTTGTGCAGAAGAAACGATCAACGGCTAGACAAATAGAACAGAATAGAAAGTATAGAAATAGTCCTCATGTATATGGTAATTTAACTTTTAAGAAAGATGACATTATAAATAAGTTGGGGGAGAGAAATTACTAAAAAAAAAATAATGTAACTACATGCAAAAGAATCAAACTGGACTACTTTCTCACACTAGATACAAAAATTAGCTCAAAATGGATTAAAGACAAATGAATCCATCAAACTCCCAGGAGAAAACCAAGGCAGCATACTCTTTGACACTGGTCAAATGTCTTTGCAATATTTTTTTGGATTTGTCTCCTCAAGCAAGGGAAGCAAAAGCAAAAATAAACAAATGGGGCTACATCACAATAAAAAGCTTTTTCACAGCAGAGGAAACTATCAACAAAAAGCTACCTGCTGAATGGGAGACAACTTTTGCAAATGATATATCTGATAAGCAGTTAATATCCAAAATATATCAAAAATTCATACAACTCAACATCAAAAAAAAACCTCAATTAAAAAATGGGCAGAGAACTAGAATAAACATGTTTCCAAAAACAAGATGTAGATGACCACAGGCACAGGAGAACAGACGCTACATCACTAATCATCAGCAAAATGAAAGTCAAAACCACAATGAGATATAACCTCACATCTGTGAGAATGGCTACTATAAAAAAAACAACAAATAAACGTTGGCAAGGATGAAAAGAAAAGGGAAGCTTCATGCACTGTGAGTGAGAATGAAAATTAGTGCAGCCAGTATGGAAGACAGTAAGGGGGTTCCTCCAAAAGTTAAAAACAGAACTACCACATGATCCAGCAACTGTACTTCTGGGTATTTTTCTGAAGAAGAAAAAAACACTAATTCAAAAAGATATACACACCCCTATATTGAATGCAACATTATTTACAACAGCCAAGATATGGAAGCGATCTAAGTGTCCATTGATAGGTGAATGGACAAAGACGTGGTATATATGTATATATATATAATATATAATGAAATATTACTCAGCCATAAAGAGAATAAAATCTTGCTATTTGCAACAACATGGATGGACCTAGAGGTAGTACACTAAGTTGAAGCCAGACAATGACAAGTACTATATGATTTCACTTGAATGTGAAATCTAAAAAGCAAAACAAATGAACAAACCTAAAACAGAGAAAGACTCATAGATACAGAGAACAAATAGGTAGATACCAGAGTTGGGGTTCCTTGGTGGCTCAGATGGTAAAGAATCTGCCTGTGGGAGACCTGGGTTCGATCCTCACGTTGGGAAGATCCCCTGGAGAAGGGAATGCCTACCCACTCTAGTATTCTTGCCTGGAGAATTCCATAGACAGAGGAGCTTGGCAGGCTCCAATTCATGCGGTCACAAAGTCAGACATGACTGAGCAACTAATACTTTCACTTTCAGAAGGGAGAATGTGGAAAAATGAATGAAATATGCGAGAGAGAGATTAAGAGTAAAAACTTCCAGGTAAAAAATAAATGTCAGGGAGATGAAATGTACAGTATGGGGAATATAGTCAGTAAAATTGTAATAACTTTCTATGGTGACAGATGGTAACTAGACTTATCATGGTGATCATTTTGTAATGTATGAAAATATCAAATGCCTATGTTGTGCACCTGAAATTAACATAGTGTTAGATGTTTGGATGAATGAGAGTTTAGAGCTGGAGAGCTGAGGAGAGTGCTGAGCTCCAGGACAGAAAAGGTGACTCAGGTCAGTGTTGGCCAAGATGATTGGAAGCCCAGCAGGGTCACCCACCTAGGACTTGGTCCAGACGCTCCAGCCAGGGCAGCTACAGATGGAACAGGAAGATGAGCTTGATGCCAGAGGAATGAATGACTTGGGGGGTATATCTTTGGAAAAAGAGAAAAGTACAGGAAGTACACTGTTCAGTGGTCCCTGGTCCTCAAAGAGGTGACAAAAAATCTGCTTCAGGCTACGGATCTGCATCCTTTGGTTTGGCATTCATCCCAGACACTGAAGGGAACAGGAAATAATTCCAAGAGGAGAAATGGGCTGATGCCCAGACATGGGCTCACCAACAGAGTAAGTCAGAAGGTCTGAATAAAGGGTGGGCTCAGTCAATTTACATCTCAGTGAGAATTAGGGAAAGTACTGTAAGCTTGTGGGGGTGGGGGTGAGATTTTTTTTTAAAGGAGTTATTTATTTATTTTTGGCTGCGCTGGGTCTCAGTTGCTATGCGTGGGCTTCTCTAGTTGTGACAAACGGGGGCTACTCTTCGTTGTGGTGCGTGGGCTTCTCACTGCAGTGGCTTCTATTGTTGTGGAGCACCGGCTCTAAGCACTAGCTCAGTCAGTAGTTGTGGCACACAGGCTTAGTTGCCCCACGGCATGTGGGATCCCCAGACCAGGGATCGAACCCATGTTCCCTGCATTGGCAGGTGAATTCTTAAACACATCAGGGAAGCCCCCCTTTATATTTTTGGAGATTTCTGACAACTTTTCCTCTTTGTTGGTTTCTTTACTCCATCTCCAATAAAACACAAAGTTTAGACAAGACAATTTCACAAATTAATAAAAAGTAAACATCTATGTAGCCACACCCCGCAGAAGTCCCCAAGTGACCTCCAGAGATCACAACATCTTCCCACAAAGACAGCCACTGCCCTACCTTGACTTTTTTTTTTCCTACCTTGACTTTTATAGGAATCACTTCTGCTTTCCAGTTTTTCCATGTAAGTATATATGCGTGCATGCATGTGTGCTAAGTCCCTTCAGTCACGTCTGACTCTTTGCGACCCTACGGACTGTAGCCCGAGAATTTCCTCTGTCCATGGGATTCTCCAGGCAAGAATACTGGAGTGGGAGGCCATTTCCTCCTCCAGGGGATCTTCCCGACCCAGTGTTCGAACTCGCATCTCTTATGTCTCCGGCACTGGCAGGCAGGTTCTTTACCACTAGCACCACCTGGGAAGCCCAAGTATATATATCTGTTTTTAAATTTCATCTAAATGAAATCAGTCTTATATGCCTGGCTTCTTTTACTCAACATTATCTTTTTTTAATACGTTATCTATGTTGTCTGTAACATGCATGACACATGCATGTAACGTGCATGGCACTCTGTGGGTGTGTCTCTTTGCTCTTCATGGCATCTTTTGATGAACACTTTTTCATTTTAATGTGGTCTGATTTATCAATCTTTTCCTCTGTGGTCTGCGCTTTCTGTGTCTGGTTGAACTCTTTCTCTACCCTGAGGCCATGAAGATATGTTCTATAAGCTTTGAAAAGCTTCATCATTTTTCCTTTTACATTTAGCCTTGTAATCTGCCTAGACTGACTCCTGTGTATGATGGGAGGCAGGAATCAAGTCTCCTACATGTCCCAATGCTACTTACTGAAAAGAATACCCTGCCCCCAGTGCTCTATTGTGCCACCTTCGTCACCCCTCTAATGTCCGTATTATACCTCCTTTGGACCTAGGGAAAAACAGGTCATGCCCCAGGACACAGGCTTTAGCACCTCACGTACTATAAGCAACAAACACCTGTTGGAAAAATACTGGAGGTCCAGTGGTTAAGAGTCCGCCTTACACTGCAGGGGATACAAGTTCGATCCCTGGTCTGGGAAGATACCACACGCCACAACAACTAAGCCCATGTGCCACAACTACTGAGCCAGGACTCTAGTGCCCATGAGCCGCAACTACTGAAGCTCATATGCCTAGAGCTTGAGCTCTGCAACAAGAGAAGCCACCTCAATGAGAAGCCTGCACGCCGAAATGAAGAGTAGCCCGATCATCACAATTAGAGAAAACCTGTGTGGAGCAACGAAGACCCACCACAGCCAAAAAATAAATAAATAAATCTAAAACAAAACAAAACACAGAGTGTGTTTCTTCACATTTGGAACATTACTCCCTGTGTGACATCCTCTGTTTTCTTTCTTCCCATGTCTCCAATAAAACATATTGATCCCCCATTTCCCATATTCTCATTTCTCTATTTCCCATCCTTTTGTTTCTCTTGCTTCATCCTGGATCGTTTCTTCTGATACATTTTTCTGTCTATAATCTTTCTACACTATAATCATTTCAGCTGTGTCTAATTTGAAGCTCTTCAGTTGAATTCTTAAATGATTGTATTTTTTCAGTTCTAGAATTTTATGCTGCTCTGTTTCAAATCTGCTGTCATTTTTTATACTTTCCAGTTCCCTGCCAAAAATCTCTAGCCTGACTTTTACCTCCTTGAACATAGTGAGGATGGTTGTGTCAAGGCTGTTCCTCCTGTTTTTAATATCTGGACTCTCCAGGGGTCTCTTTCTGTTGTCAGCTGTCTCCACACACTCTCATTTATGGAGTCCTGTCTCCTCATACATCTGGTTATCCTTGATCATATATTGGGTTTTATTTGAAAAAATTTTGTTTTTAATAATTGGAGGCTTATATTGATGCTATTTTCTTCCAGAAAGAATGCTTCATTGGTATCTTTATGATACTTAGAGGCAGGGGCCCAGGAGGGTGTTACCAGACCAGGACCATTTTATTATATTTATTTGAGTATAGTTGAAATACAGTGTTGTGTCAGTTTCTGCTGTACAGCAAAGTGACTCAGATACATACATACATATATATATATATATATATATATACACACACACACACACATATATTCTTTTTAAAAATATTTTTTCCATTGTGCTTTATCCCGGAAGGTTGGATATAGCAGTTCTCTGCGCTATAACTGTAATAGTTTGCCTCTATCAACCTCAACCTCTCAGTCCATCCCTCTCCCTTCCCTACTCCCCCTTGGCGGCCGCAAGTCTGATCTCTACGTCTGTGAGTCTGTTTCTGTTTTGCAGATAGGTTCATTTATGCCATATTTTAGTGTCCACATATAAGTGATATCATGTGGTGTTCGTCTTTCTCTTTCTGACTTACTTCACTGAGTGTGATAGTCTCTAGTTGCATCCATGTTGCTGCAAATGACATTATTTCATTCATTTTTAATGGCTGAGTAGTATTTCATTGTATATATGCACCACATCTTCCTTATCCATTCATCTGTTGATGAGCATTTAGCTTGTCTATGTTTTGGCTATTGTGAATAGTGCTGCTGTGAACAGAGGAGTGCATGTATCGTTTTGAATTATAGTTTTGTTCAGATATACTCCCAGGAGTCAGATTGATGGATCATATGGTAGTTCTATTTTTAGCTTTCTGAGGAACCACCATACTGTTTCCCATAGTGACTGCACAAACTTACATTCCCACCAACAGTGCGGGAGGCTTCCCTTTACTCCACATCCTCTCCAGCATTTGTTATTTGTAGAGTTTTTAATGACGGCCATTCTGACTGTCCCCTTCAGGGATCACAGCCTTGTCATGGCAAAGGGGCTTGAATAACTCAATGAAGATATGAGCTATGGGATGCAGAGCCACCCAAGACAGATGGGTCAAAGGAGAGATAAGAAAGCCTTCTTAAATGAACAATGCAAAGAAATAAAGGAAAACACTAGAATAGAAAAGACTAGAAATCTCTTCCAAAAAAAACTGGAGTCATCATGGGAACATTTCTTGCAAGGATGGGCACAATGAAGGACAGAAACAGTGAGGATCTAACAGAAGCAGAAGAGATTAAAAAGAGGTGGCTAGAATATACAGAAGAACTATACAAAAAGGTCTTAATGATCCAGACAACCATGATGGTGTGGTCACTCACCTAGAACCAGACATCCTGGAGTGTGAAGTCAAGTGGGCCTTAGTAAACACTACTACGAACAAGGCTATTGTAGGTGATGTAATTCTAGCTGAATTATTTAAAATCCTAAAAGATGATGCTGTTAAAGTGCTGCACTCAATATGTCAGCAAATTTGGAAAACTCAGCAGTGGCCACAGGACTGGAAAAGATCTGTTTTCATTTCAATCCCAAAGAAGGGAAATGTCAAAGAATGTTCTAACTACCATACAGTTGAGCTCATTTCGCATGCTAGCAAGATTATGCTCAAAATCCTTCAAGCTAGTCTTCTGCAGAACCTGAACCGGGACCTTCTATATATACAAGTTCAGTTTAGAAAAGGCAGAGAAAGCAGAGATAAAATAGCCAACATTTGTTGGATCATAGAAAAGGCAAGGGAATTCCAGAAAAACATCTACTTCTCCTTCATTGACTACACTAAAGCTTTTGACTGCGTGGATCACCACAAACTACGGAAAATTTTTAAAGAGATGGGAATACCAGACCACCTTACCTGTCTCCTGAGAAACCTGTATGCAGGTCAAGAAGCAACAGTTAGAACAGGACATGGAACAACAGACTAGTTCAAAATTGGGAAAGAAATACATCAAGGCTGTATACAGTCACCTTGCTTATTTAACTTACATGTAGAGTACATCATTTGAAATGCTGGGCTGGATGAATCACAAGCTGGAATCAAAATTACCAGCAGAAATATCAACAACCTTAGATATGCATATACCACTCTAAGGGCAGGAAGTGAAGAGGAACTAAAGAGCATCTTGATGCAAGTGAAAGAGGAGAGTGAAAAAACTGGCTTAAAACTCAACATTCAAAAAACAAAGATCATGTGGTCCCATCACTTCATGGCAAGCAGAAGGGGAAAAAGTGAAAACAGTGACAGATTTTCTTTTCTTGGGCTTCAAAGTCACTGCAGATGGTGACTACAGCTATGAAACTAAAAAACGCTTGCTTCTTGGAAGGAAAGCTATGACAAACCTAGACAGCGTATTAAAAAGCAGCGACATCACTTTGCCGACAAAGGTCCATATAGTCAAAGCTATGATTTTTCCAGGAGTCATGTGTGGATGTGAGAGTTGGACCATAAAGAAGGCTGAGTGCTGAAAAATTGATGCTTTCAAATTGTGGTGCTGAAGAAGACTCTTGAGAGTCCTTTGGACAGCAAGGAGATTAAACCAATTAATCCTAAAGGAAATCAACCTTGAATATTCATTGGAAGGACTGAAGCTGAAGCTTCAATACTTTGGCCACCTGATTGGGAAGAGCCAACTCATTGGAAAAGACCCTGATGCTGGGAAAGATTGAAGGCAAGAGAAGGGAGCAGCAGAGGATGAGATGGTTAGATAGCATCACCGACTCAATGGACACGAATTAAGCAAATTCCAGGAGATAGTGAAGGACAGATAAGCCTGGCGTGCTGCAGTCCATGGGGTTGCAAAGAGTTGAACACAACTTAGAGACTGAACAATAACAAATTCTGACTAGTGAGAGGTGGTAGCTCATTATTTTGATTTGCATTTCTCTGATAACTAGTGGGGATTTCCCTGGTGACTCAGCAGTAGAGAATCCGCCTGCCAATGCAAGAGATGTGAGTTAGATCCCTGGGTTGGGAAGATTCCCTGGAGAAGGAAATGGCAACCCACTCCAGTATTCTTGCCTAGGAATTCCCATGAACAAAGGAGCCTAGTGAGCTACAGTCTATGAGGTCACAAAAGAGTTGGATAGGACTTAGTGCCTAAAACTACAACAAGAACAATAATTAGTGATGTTGAGCACCTTTTCATGTGCCTACTGGCCATGTATGTCTTCTATGGAGAAATGTCTGTTAAGGTCTTCTGCCCACTTTTTGATTAGGTTATTTGTTTTTTTCATCGTTGAGTTGTAGGAGCTGTTCGCATATTTTGGAGATTAAGCCCTTGTTAGACCAGGACCATTTAAAATTCAAGTTCAAAGCCTGAAGTTTCCTAGGACACCCAAAAGACAGGAAGCTGAGTGAAGTCCATGGTGGCTTGGTTTATTTGCAATTCATCCTTCTCCCAAAGTGCAACTCTTTGAGTGATAAAAATACACACATAACAAATTCCTCACTTTTAGAGGGCCCTACACTCTTAGCTCACTTCTAGATCAGTAAATGCTCCCAGAGACAAAGGCACCTTGCCTGCATAGCTCATCTTTCTGGGTTTTCTACTTGTAGACCTCAGCTTGGTAATCCCTCATGCTCTTGTTAGGTCTTCACTGCCTGCCTTTTTTTTTTTTTTTAACAAATAAACTTCACACTGGGGAATGATTTTAGATTTCAAAAACTTTGCAAAGTTAGTACAGATAATCCCTGAATACCAGTCACTCTGTTTCCCTTAATGTGTGTTTCCCTATCTTACATAACCATGTACATTGGTCACATCTAAGAAATTAACATTGATATATTTCTGTTAATTAAACTCCAGACTTTAATAGTATTTCACTAGCTTTTCTAATGTTTCCCTGGTGGCTCAGTGGTAAAGAATCCACCTGCCAATCCAAGAGACACGGGTTCAATCCCTGGGTTGGGAAGATCCCCTGGAGAAGGAAATGGCAACCCACTCCAGTACTCTTGCTTGGGAAATCCCATGGACAGAGGAGCCTGGCAGGCTACCAACGATGGGGTCTTAAAAGAGTTGGACACAACTCAGCAACTAAACAACAAGCTTTTCTAATATTCTTTCTCTGTTCTGGGATCCAATCCAAGATACCACTTTGCAGTTAGCCTTCAGTGTTTTTGAGAATATTTAAAAATATGTCTGTTGCATCCAGCTTCTGAGAGAGGATGGTCCTAATTACTTCCATCTTACATTGCTGCTCTCCCCCATCATTTCACTGGCATTCCTAGAAATGAAAAAGAAAATCCTTTAAACAGTCAACATAAGCAGTTTTCAGATTTGTACAGTGGAGGAAGTTGAACAACTGAGTTTGCCACCGGCTGGGGACAAGGGAGCAGTAAGTGGAATAGAGGATGAAACGTATGTGAGAAAACAAAAAACTTTGTGTTGGCTTAAGCTACACCCCAAAGGCTTCCCTGGTGGCTCAGATGGTGAAGAATCTGCCTGCAATCCAGAAGACTAGGATTCAATCCCTGGGTTTGGGAAGAACCCCTAGAGAAGGGAATGGCTACTCACTCCAGTATTCTTGCCTGGAGAATTCATCGGACATGGGAGTCTTTCGGGCTACAGTCCATGGGGTCACAAAGAGTTGGACACGACTGAACCACTAACACTTTGACACTTCACACACTCTAGAAACAAACAAACTACAACTTCTTTAACCATGTAATGTGTGGCTAAACACATTAAAGTCTATCTTTTGCTCACACCAAGTCTGCTGCTGGCTTGAAAGAGCATCAGCTCTCTTCCAAGTGGTGACTCAGGGATCCAGGCTCTCTCTAGCCTCTGGCTTAGTCATCTTTGTTGGGTATAACACCTTCGATCTCTCTCCACACCTTCACTTATTTGACTGGTGAATTGGAAGGAGGAACAAGGCATGTGTCAGCCAGCCCTCTTTCCTTTACTTTTTCCTTAGAGCTGGCTTGCCCGCAGAGAGTGTGTTCTGGGCTGCCTGTGACTCTTGTTTAGTCCCTTAGTCGTGTCCAACTCTTGCGACCCCATAGACTGTAGGCCTGACAGCCTCTGTCCATGGGACTTCCCAAGCAAGAATACTGGAGTGGGTTGCCATTTCCATCTCTTTCTTCTGCCTGTGACTACAGTCTTCTAACTCTGAGGTTCAGGATTAGAAAGCTCACTCTCCTACATCTAAAACCTGGTTACTGCACCTGTGTAAACACACTTCAGCTCTTTTTTTTTTCCTCAAAGATTCATGCATCATCTAAGACAGTGGTTCTCAACCCAGAGTAATTTTGCCTCCCAGAGAGACATTTGAGAATGTCTAGAGAGTTTTTGATTGCCTATGCTTGGGGGACAGGGAGGAGACTGACAGCATCTAGTGAGTAGTGGCCAGAGATGCTGCTACACGCAGGTTACCGACCCCCCACAACAAAGAATTATCTGCCCCCAAATGCCAATCGCGCTGATCTTGAAAGCCCTGATCCAAGGGGAACAAATGACCAACAGAAGTGACTTAGTCCAAAGAGAGTCCAAACCAGAGGGAATGGATGGAGGTGACAAAGTGGCACGTGTCAAGCCAGGCCCTTCTGGGGCCAGATTTTGCCTGCCCTGCCAACAGGCTTTTTCTAAATCCTGCCCGGCAACTGGGACTTCCATTTCAGTCTGGGTTTTCTCAGATGACTCAGGGTAAATTCGGTCTCTTTCTAGTTTTCTCTGCTCCTTCCTTCCCCTTGTGTGTGTGTGTGCTGAGTTGATTCAGTCATGTCAGACTCTTTGCAACACTAAGGACTACAGCCCGCCAGGCTCCTCTGTCCATGGGATTCTTCAGACAAGAATACTGGAGTGTGTTGCCATGCCCTCCTCCAGGGGATCTTCCCAACCCAGGGATCAAACCTGTCTGTTACTCTCTACCACATTGGCCAGTGGATTCTTTACCACTAGCACCACCTGGGAAGGGACTCTAAACCTGGAGGTCTTTACTTACCATCAGGGCCTAGAGCACTAGAAGACAGCCTTCCTCACTGTCTGCCCAGTGCTAGCATCCACTGGGCTCCCCAGTTTCTGATGGGCTGCACTGCGGCTGTTTCCTCCTCCCCATGGCAGCTGCCCCATCCCCTCACCCCAGCCATGGCACCAGCAGGCATGGCCAAACCATCTTTGGGCTTATGGATGTCGTGAGGAGGTACTGAGGCTGCCACAGGCCATTGGTCCAGGAACCCTTTTGCCCCCTGCTCTCCTATCCTGGGACGGGAGGGCACCTCCAAGTGCTCCAGGAAGGAAAGCAGGACACAAGTAT
>NW_011491618.1:2594533-2608128 GCF_000754665.1 Bison bison bison | reverse complement strand
TAGGATCTTTTTCTTTTTTGAAAGTAATTTATTTCTTTATTTTTGGCTGCACTGGGTCTTCGTTGCTTCGTGCAGGCTTTCTCTAGTTACAGCAAGTGGGGGCTGCTCTCTAGTTGCCGTGCTCAGGCTTCTCATGGTGGTGGCTTCTCTTGTTGAAGAGCACGGGCTCTAGGGTGTACGGGATTCAGTGGTTGCAGCAGGCAGGCTCAGTTCTTGCACCCTGCAGGCTCTAGACCCCGGGCTCAGTAGTTGTGGTACACGGGCTTAGTTGCTCCATGGCATGTGGAATCTCCCCAGACCATGGATCGAACCCATGTGCCCTGCATTGGCAGGCAGATTCTTAATCACTGGGCCACCAGGGAAGTCCTGCAGGGTCTATTTCTAACGGAGTTGTCAGACCTCCCTCTCTCCTGGCTAAGTGTGGAGATGGTGGGGTGGAGGGGAAGGACATCATAATACACATGAAGGGAATAAGGGGGCGCACAGTAGACGCCATTCCCTTTCCATAAAATAAAAATTTTGCCACACTGCCTTTACTCTCCCAAAATATCATAAATAACATGCTTTCTCACACACCTAATTTTAAAAAATGACAGTATAATGCCTGGGCTGTAGTAGAAGCGGGAAAAAAAATCAAAGGAAAACAATTTGTAACCAAGTAACACATATTTCAAAGTGCTGAGTTCCCTGGTGGCTCAGATGGTAAAGCGTCTGTCTATAATGCAGGAGACCTGGGTTCAATCCCTGGGTCAGGAAGATCTCCTGGAGAATGAAATGGCAACCTACTCCAGTATTCTTGCCTGGAAAATCCCTTGGACAGAGGACTTTGGTAGGCTACAGTCCACAGGGTCGCAAAGAGATGGACATGAATGAATGACTTCACTTCACCTTTTTCAAAGTGTTGATGCTGAGGCCCATGACACTGGAATAACACAATCAAGTGTCAGATGCTTGCCCCTGCTTATAACAAATAAGTTAGGATTTAAGGAAAACAAGATCAGAAATTATTCTGTATAAGGACCACCCCCCAAAAAGAGCTGATACACTATTAACCACTAGAATTAAAATTATTTTGATCTGTTTTTAAAACTGTGATTACCTTTCGTAGTCTGAGACCATAACAGAATTCTTACCCTTTTGAACTCCTGTCCCTGCCCATTAAATGCCAGCAGCTCCCCCCACAATGCTGTGAAATTAAAACATATCTCCTATTTGACACAACGCTGTTATTCAACTATTTTGTTGTTGCTTAGTCGATAAGTTGTGGTCCAACTCTTTTGAGAGCCCATTGATTATAGCCCACCAGGTTCCTCTGTCCATAGGATTTCCCAGGCAAGGGTACTGGAATGAGTTGCCATTTCCTTATTCAGGGGATCTTCCCAAACCCAAGAACCCATTGGCAGGCAGATTCTTTACCACTGAGCCACCAGGGAAGACCCCAAATCAACTATACTTCAACGACAAATAAAAGAAAATAAAATGTAACTCCCACATCACCAGAATCACACACACACACAATCTCCCTTCCCAGAACCACTGAGTTAATTGATGCTTCAAATATTAGCCCAGCAAGTAGGTAAAAGTTCCACCTGTACATATGGAAATACATATGCCAAAACATTAACAGTGGTTTTCTAAGAAAAGAGGGGAATAACAAACACTCCCATTCTTCTCTCTCTCTCTTTCTTTTTAAGAACATTTCTGCATTATGTAAAATTTTGCTTACAACATGTATGACTTTGGAGTCAGAAAAAACAACCGACAGAGCTATTTTGGGAAAACGATATGCCAGGACTCCCTCCAGCGTGCATGTTTGTTTTGTTCCCTTTCAAGGATTTGGTTCCACCGTGGGAAACCTCTAGCTCACTTTTTAAAAGGCCAAGAGAACTCAGAGCGCCTGGGGAGCCCAGCTTTTCTGCGTGGCCTGCAGGTGGCTCCAAGTACCCGGCTCAGCCCAGCCGGACAGCTTCCCTCACCTCCGTCTGCACCGCCGCCTAGTGGCCAAGGGCGATACTGCGCCCTTCGGGAAGCGATGGGGACAAGGGGCCCTTGGCACTGCCTCTGAGCCCCCTACCCTCTGTACCATGGACCATTGTTGAAGCTTATGCACCACGTCTGAGAATAATGGTCTTTTAAACGTATAAAACAAAATATACGTTTAGAAGAAAACCAATAATATTGAAGAGGTTATTAAAATATTTATAATTATGTAACGCTATAATAAATGTGCTTTTTCATTAGCACTTTAAATAACTTACTGTCGTGGCAGATCTAATAACTAAGTGGGGGGTGCACACACAGTATTTCACGCTATCGGTGACAAGTTGAAGTGCTAGTGTCATGATTTTTAATTGGTGACAGTCACAGAATCCCCGTGGACAGAGGAGCCTGGCGGGCTAGAGTCCATGGGGTCACAAAGAGTTGGACACGATTGAGTGACTAAGCACAGCACAGCACGGCAAACACGACTCCTAAGGAAAAGATAAATGTTACTTCAAGTTTAGTGAAAGTAAAGATGCACCATTTTCCCACCCGGATTCACGGTCTCCCTGAATTCTACACACAGGTCCTCTGGAGTTAAGATCTCCTGCGGGAGTTTGGGAGAAGCGCTCCGTGGGCTTTCAGGGGTGGGGTCGGCGCGTGCTGAGGGGCAGTAGAGGGAACAGCGGAGGCGCCTCCTGCGTCCCCAGGACCCGCACGGCTCCTCCCCTCCCTTCCTGGTCTCCATCTGCCTCTAGAGGAAGTTAAAGCCCCGTGTAGCCAAGAGAGGAGCTCCCAGTTGCCCAGCCGTGCGTGCGCTCCCGAGCGGCCCGGCGCTCACCATGCGGCCCCTCCTCATGCTATGGGGCTGCCTTGTGCTCCCAGGTGAGATGGGGGCGAGGGTGGAGGGATGCGGGGCTCATCCCCAAGCTCGCCCCCTGGGTCTGCTAGAGGGACCTCCTTCGCTGTGGCTGTGACGCAGCCCCGCCGCCTGATCCTTCCAGGCTTCGCCCCATCCTACTCCTCGTCCTCCACCCTCAGAGGGGCCACTTGCTGTTCCTGGAACCCAGAGCCCGGTCTTCGCCCAGACCTGAGGGTCAGGGACCCCTCATGGCTGAGTGGCTGTGAGCGTAGCTTTGCCTCTTTTGTCTTGATTTCCTGACTCGGTGCCAACCAGGGAGCTGAGAAGACACCCGTTATACTAAACTCAGTAAATATTTCTTGAACTTCTGCTGTAGCGCTCACAACAACCCTGAGAGATGAAGAATTATTCCATTTCATCAATTCACAAGCCTGCTTTTCTTTTCTTTTTTAAATTTTTTAACATAAAATTTAGGATGTATCTTATAACTGATGTCAGTTCCATTGACTTTTTTTTAATGTTATATGAAATCATGGTAGCTCTTACATATGAAAACATCTTAATTCAGTGACATAGGACATATTTTCTATAGGTGAGAAAACTTAGAGAGGTCAAGCAGTTTTCCCGGGATCACACAGCTACTAAGCAGCTGTGCTGGGATTCAAACTCTCGGCTGTCTGAATCTAGAGTTTCCCCATCACCAGCCTTCAATACATCAGGTTTAGGGAAACAGTAACGGCCCTGCCCCCAAGGTCCCTCAGTGGCAGAGTGGAGTACCAGCTCTTACCAGGGTTGCCCCAAGAAGGGAGTAACCGTGGAAAACCTTCTGGTCTTGACCTTGGGACTTAAATCAGGGAATTCCAGCCTTCACATGTGCTGTGGTTTCAGGTTACGGATCGGTGGTGAACCCGAAGGAGATCAGTGGCTTCGAAGGTGACACCGTGTCCCTGCAATGCACCTACGAGGAGGAGCTAAAGAAGCACCAGAAGTACTGGTGCCGAGAGGCCGGGCTCTTCATCTCCCGCTGCACCGGGACTGTCTTCTCTGGAGAATACGGCCAGGAAGGAAGGGTGTCGGTCCACGACAACCCGCGGGAGAACAGGTTCACGGTCATCCTGAGGAACCTCACCCTGAAGGACATGGGGAAGTACTGGTGTGGGGTCAAAAGACTGGGCTTCGATAAGACTATGTCAGTCTCTCTGCTTGTCTTTCCAGGTAACAGACATCCCTCCTTCCCTGGGAGGGATTCAAGGTCATGGAGGTGGGGGCAGGGGAATTGCACCTCCCCAAGATAGAGGACAGACTGCAACACAAAAGTGGGGTGTTCCTGAGGTGTGACCTGCTTGTTCAATACAGTTTCTTTCTTTCTTTTTTTTTGGCTGTGCTGGGTTTTCAGTGACATGCCCAGGCTTTCTCTAGTTGCAGTGAGCAAGGGCTACATTTTGTTGCAGTGCACGGGCTTCTGACTACACTTATTGCGGTGGTTTCCCTTGCTGTGGAGCACAGGCGTGTGGGCCCAGTAGTTGTGGCTCAAGGGCTTAGCTGCTCCGAGGCATGTGAGATCTTTCCAGACCAGGGATCGAACCCATGTCCCCTGCACTGACAGGCAGATTCTTAACCACTGGACCACCAGGGAAGTCCTCAAAACAATTTCATTGAGACCTCTGTTTGGGGTGCCCTGTAGCTGGGGAGGTTCTGAGAAATTAGTCCTAGGGAGACTAGGGCTCAGGGGTCAAGGGTCAGAGGTCTGAGGATGCTGGGACTCAAGGATCAGGGAAGGTGCCAAGGCACTACTTTTGGACTTGTACCTTCTCCTGGTCTCCTCCTGACAGTCACCACAGCCAAGCTGGGGAAGACAGAGGCTGAGGCCTCTCCGTTCACAGGGACCTCCCTGTCCAAGCACACAGCAGCCTCTCCGTACGCAGGGACCTCTCTTCACCCAGCAACCTCTCCATTTGCAAGGATCTCTCCTCACCCAGCAACCTCTCCGTATGCAGGGACCTCTCTCCACCCAGCAGTTTCTCCATTTGCAAGGATCTCTCCTCACCCAGCAACCTCTCCGTACGCAGGGACCTCTCTTCACCCAGCAACCTCTCCTCCTGCAGGGATCTCCCAGCCAGCCACACAATTGGACTCCACCTCAACAGAGGACACCAGTTTTGTCCCCAGCAGCAGCTCCAAGTCCAGGTGAGCCCTAGGTGACCAAAGCCAGCTTTCAGGTCAGCACTAAACTATAAAGTGCCTCTGATCCAATAAGAACCCAGTACTCCTTCCTCTGGGTTGCAGCTGCTCACGAAGGGCAGATTCTGCACCATCCCACCCCCTACCCAGCACTACAGGGGCCAGCAGCCCTGTTGCCTTGGACATGCAGGCCCCCATAGCCACCAGTCCCCACCTCACTCCCTGCCCAGTTTTAGGGAAAGCCACCCTAGTCCAGCAGCTTTTGCCTGAACACTTTGCACTGGGCCCTATGCCAAGCATGAAAACATGGAACCAAACAAAATGACTTTTTCTTACCCAGCTGGATTCCCAGGTGGAAGGACTGGCTCTTGGGGGGTTGTATACAAACTACGCTTCTCAAGTGGCGTTAGTGGTAAAGAACCTGCCTGCCAATGCAGGAGACATAAGAGATGTGGGTTCAATCCCTGGGTCGGGAAGTTCCCCTGGAGGAGGGCATGGCAACCCACTCCAGTGTTCTTGCCTGGAGAATCCCATGGACAGAGGATCCTCACAGGCTACAGTCCATGGGGTCACAGAGAGTTGGACACAACTGAGTGACTGATCACGCATGCATACTCCAGTACTGGTAGCCAGGCAACTGCTCACGGGTTCAGATCTTGCTGAAAGTGTCTCCTGGGGTTGGCGATGGGGTCTGAGGCCCCTTCCATTGGGACTAACCGGATGTTCTGGTCCCTAGTGCTCTCTGATCTCCTTGGGAGAGATGAGGGATGTGACCAGAACTCAGAATAAGAATGCCCAGTGTTTCACTGACATCTGGTGACAGCCACCAGGCTCCTTCCATCTCACCCACAGGGTGTCCATCCCACTGATCCGGATCTTGGCCCCAGTCCTGGTGCTGCTAGCCCTTCTGCTGGCCACAGGCCTGGCCGCCCTCGGCAACTACATGTTTCAACGGAGAGAAAAAGGTGAGCCATGTGGACGGGAGGGGTGAAGGGCTCTCAGCCAGGGGTCTCCCTGAGACCCACAATCCCCCCATGACCCCAGAGAGACCTTGTGGGGCTCAGTGTGTGCATCTCAGACATGGGTATCAGGAGTCCTGCTCCTCTTTTCTGAGGGACCCACGGGGCAGTCCACAAGCAATTCAAATGGGGAAGCAAGACACTGGGGGGCTCTCATCTTGCTTTGATCTGTCCGGTCAAGCTCATCAGCCACGTCGCTCCCTGTTGATCCCATGAACCCATCCGTATCCAGTCTCTGCAGGTTCTGACCTTGTGTGAGGACTGACTACAGGGTGGAGTGCGGGCTGGAGCACTTGAACAGGATGTACCTTGAGGCCCTACACCTGCTGCTGCGTCTCTAGAGATGCTCAGCCCCTTTCAAGGCTTGGTTTCAAATTCCCAGCTCTGCCATTTTTTAGCTGTGTGGCCTTGGGCAAGTCACCTAACTTCCTTGAGCCTCAGCTTCCCCAGATATATGGCCTACAGAAATAGAATACAAGCCACATGTATGATTTAAAATTCCCTGACTGAGTAGCATGGAAACATATACACTACCATATGTAAAATAGATAGGCAGTGGGAATTCACTGTATGACTTGGGGAATTCAAACCAGGGCTCTGTGACAACCTAGAGGAGTGGGATGGAGTGGGAGGTGGGAGCAAGGTTCAAGAGGGAGGGGACATATGTGTACCTGATTCATGATGATGTATGGCAGAAACCAACACAATATTGTATAGCAATTATCCTACAATTAGAAATAAATAAATTGTTTAAAGATTTCCCTAATAGTCACACACAATAAAGAAGAAACTAGTGACGTTAATTCTAATAATAAACTTTATTTAACATGATACATCTAAAACTTTATCATTTCAACATGGAATCAATATAAAATACTAATTATATATATTCTACATTCAGTTTTTCATATAGAGTCTTTGAAACCCAGTATAATTCAAAGTAATCACATTTCCAGTGCTCAGTGGCCATGTGTAGCTCCTGAGGTGGATGGGACAGATAAAGAAGGTTTAACTAAAATAACAGTACTGGGAGACGCCTTGTGCCAGGCACTGTGGTGTGGCTTATGTTGTTTTTAATCTCCTTTAATTCAATACTGTGGAGTTCGGAACTACTTATTGCAAAACCTGGGCTTCCCTGGTGGCTCAGCGGTAAAGAATCCACTTGCAAGGCAGGACTGCAGAAGACAAGAGTTTGATCCCTGGGTCGAGAATATCGCCTGGAGGAGGGCTTGGCAACCCACTCTAATATTCTTGCCTGTAGAATCCCATGGACAGAGGAGCCCGGTAGGCTACAGTCCATAGGGTAGCAAAGAGTCAAGATATGACTGAAGCAACTTAGCATGCACGCATGCATTACAATACCTACAAATACCCCATTTTATAGGGCAAGAAACTGAGGCACAGAGTGGTTAAGCAGTTTGCCCTTGGTATAGCTGGGAAGCAGTACAGCCAGGAAGCCAAATTTGCCAACTGGCAATGTTGTGCCAGTGCAAGTGGCCGTGGTGGGAAACGATGGGCCTGCCACCCACCTCCTCTTTGTGTGGGCCCCAGGAAGAAATGTCAACTCTGCCCATGTCCCTAGATCCCCTCAGAGGAGTTGGGAGGATCCCACGGGGTGAAAACATTCCAATCACAACCTGAGAGCCTCATAGCCCCTTGCCTCTCAAATTGCAGTCCCCACCTGGCAGCAGCAACATCCCTGGGTAGCCTGTTAGAAATTCAGACTGTAGGGCCCCAACCTCAACCTACTGAATTAGAATCTGCATTTTAATAAAGTTTCCTATACACACATTGAGGTTTAAGAAACAATGACCTGAGCACACAGAATCACTTCCCTAGCTAGTTTCTGGCGCACACACTGGGATTTCCATGTAATGATCTCAAAAGTCAGGGTCACTGCCAAGGGGTTGGGCTTCTCTGCCAAATCTTCTTAGCCTGCTCTCTGTGGGAGCAGCTCCCAGCTTCAAGGTGTTCCTTCCTGTCTCTTTCAGCTCAACTGGCCTCGGAGACACAGAAGAAGGACAAGGTCCATCTCTCCCACTTGGTAAGGAAGGAGGCAGGCCCAAGCTCAGATGCCCCTGAGGCCAGAAGTCAAGACTCACCCTGACTTCCCATCAGGTGCCAGCAGGTCTCTGCTTCTGGCCTAGGGCCCCATTCTCATTCCTGTCCTTGTAGCATCAGAGAACATTGGAGCTGGATCCACAGCGGGTCTTTGCGATCATCTAACCCAGCCTTTCTCTAAGTTTGGTACAAACTCCCTTTCAAAACACCTGGGGGTGGGGGCCTATTAGAAACATTCTCTTCTACACCAGTCCCAACCAAACCCTCTAGGGGTGGGGCTGCTGCTGCTAAGTTGCTTCAGTCGTGTCCGACTCTGTGCGACTCCATAGACGGCAGCCCACCAGGCTCCCCCGTCCCTGGGATTCTCCAGGCAAGAACACTGGAGTGGGTTGCCATTTCCTTCTCCAATTCATGAAAGTGAAAAGTGAAAGTGAAGTCACTCAGTCATGTCCAACTCTTCGAGACCCCATGGACTGCAGCCTACCAGGGTCCTCCGTTCATGGGATTTTCCAGGCAAGAGTACTGGAGTGGGGTGCCATTGCCTTCTCCGAGGGGTGGGGCTAGGAACCTAAATTTTAAACAAAGACTTGGGGGATTCCGACAGCACGCTGGAATATGACTACCAATAGATGCTAATCTGCTTTTGCAGAAGAGAGCACTGAGGCCCAGAGAGGGAAAACGTCTTGCAGGCGGTGGGTGGCTCTAGAGGTCTTGACCTCCATTTCTCCTCTTTCCAGAGCACCCTTCTCTGAGCTTTCCTTGGTTCTGAGACCAAGGCAGTATGCTACCCTGACGTTCAGACTGAGGGGGCAGGGGGCAGGAAGAATGGGGGGTGGTGGTCCCTGTGCCCATTTTCCTGGAGAGAGGCTACCTGCTGCCAGGCCCCTCTCTTATCCCTGCAAGGAGAGACCCCCGGTTTCCATATCAGGACCCTACAAAGAAGGCCACCCCTTAGAAGATAGCAGCCCCACGTGCCTCCCCCCACCCACCCCACCTGATCTTTCCTTCCTCAGCTGTTTACTGAGATGCCTCCACTCTGATTCCCTTAAACACTAGAGCAGGAAAGGGAGACTGCCATTGCCTTCTTTCCTGGCGCCAGCAAGGACAAAAGACTCAGGCCGGATACCCCCAGGGAGAGCCTGCGGTGGGATGGGGTACTGGGCCGTCCTTCGCTTAGGAAGCAGCTGTTGTTGTCTTAGGAAGCTCAACGAGACCAACGGGGGTGGATGGGAGTGAGGGAGAGGTCATGGAGACAGATGCAGGGGCTGACATGGCCACCGCCAGGACCCTCCTCCTGGCTCTACATCCTGGGGCTTGCCCTCCGCAACTCAGAAAGAGAGGCTGGGCTGGAGGGAGAATCTCCATGCTGCCTCACTACCTGTTTTTCTAGAAGCTTCCCAAGTGGCGCTAGTGGGAAAGAATCTGCCTGCCAATATAGGAGACATAAGAGATGTGAGTTCAATCCCTGGATCAGGAAGATCCCCTGCAGGAGGACACAGCAACCCACTCCAGTATTCTTGCCTGGAGAATTCCATGGACAGAGGAGACTGACAGACTATAATCCATAGGGTTGCATAGAGTTGGACACAACTGAAGCGACTTAGCACACATGCAGAAATAGAGGCTCATATAGATCTTGTATAATACAATCCAGAAAATGCCTCCACGCTTGCTGGAGCAGCCCAGGGTCCACCGCGTGGGCAGAGGGACGATTGAGAGATGCAGATGCTCCTGGGGCAGAGGGCAGTGGTCCTGGCCACAGCCCAAATATGTGGTTTGGTCTCTGACCCCCTGAAGCTGTTTCCTCAAATTCAGTCACCCCTGAATAGGTGACATTTCTGCAGCTGTTGATGGCCAGTGGTCAGCAGTGGCTGGGTTTTGACCAAATCCCAAAGCTGTTGGTATGGGATTCATGGGAAATGGAAGTGAGCTCGGGAGCTCTCTGGTCCAGCCCAGCCCTGCCATGTCCTTGCCGCAGGCAGGGCTGGGGTGGACAATGGCCACGAGTGGCAGCATTTGTGACATCTCCCCCCTCCCCCACGCCTTCAGGCCCTCATCCCCCAGTCACATCTCACCTGAGAAACTCTGTTCTGACTCTTACCTTGTCCCCATCAGCCTGCAGGTGTCACTAGAGGTGGCTCACACGTCCACCCCTCCCCACCCCCCACAGCTAGGGTATTGCTCAAAGCCGGGGCCAGTTAGTAGACAAGAGACACTGTCACTAAGAGAAGTGTGCATGAGGCCCTGCCAGGACGGCAGCATAGCATAGGCAAGAGCTTGGATCTGAGGTCAGATAGTCACAGGTTCAAGGCCCGGCTCAGCCACTCGCCTGCTGTGTGACGTCTGGCAAGTGACATCACCTCTCTGAGCCTCGGTTTTCCCATCTCTCGGGACTGTGGTTAGAACAAGTGAGATGAGCCATCTCGTAGTTATCCAGGAAGTGGGAGCTTCTTTCCTTGGCTTCAGTGCCCATCAGACTGTGGGATCTGCTGGGCAGCTGTACCCTTAGGATAAGTGGCTGGGGGCCTCTGCCAGCTCCAGCCTCTGCTCTGCCCAGCTGCTGGGCAAGAGAGTGAGAGGTAGAGGGGCCCAGCACTCAGACCTGAGGACCCATGGGAGCAGCTGAGTGTCAGGAGATGGGCTGCCTCACTTGTTCTAGACTACCTATCTTTCCTCCCTGGGCCTCGGTTTTCTCATCTGATCAAGGACGGGTTGCTCAGATGGACGATTCCTAAGGAATCTTTCCTGTGCTGTTTGTTATTCGGTGAGTCTTTGACGTGTCCAACTTTGTTGTCTCCGGCCTATGACAAAAAGCCTGCAGCCTGCACAGTCTTCCTGCTTCAAGGAGATAAATAACAATCATGGAAACAAATTAATCACTCCAGGAGTTCCCAGTTGCTGAGTGTGATAAAACATTATCAGAAATGTTTATTATTTTCCTAAGGGGAATATTTCACTCCCCGTTTTACAGCTTGGGAAATTGGGCCCCAGAGAAGTTAGGTGGCTCACCCAAGGTCACACTGAGACGTAGTAAATTGACCGTAAGGATTCTGACTCCACAGCCCACCCGCTGCCTGTCCCTCCTGCTTCTCCGGCTTGCAGCCCATCCCTGTGGCCGCCGAGAACAGGCTGTTCTGACTGAATCTGTGTTTCAGGCGCTGGGGAACAGCTGGGTCCCGGAGTCCACTGTCATCAAGCTTGCAGAGCCCACTGGGCCTCCTGCCAGCCCCTAGCCCTCCGCCAGCTCCAACACGGAGATCTGGTGCCTGAGCCAGGTGTGGACAGAGGGCTCTGGGGGCCTGGAGCTGCCTAGCTTGGCTCCACTCTAACAATGCAGGGAAGTGGGGGAGGCCCCTGCTCTCAGCGTCCACCAATCGCCCCCACCATAACCAGAGTCTTGGCCATTTCACTTGGGAAGCCAGGGCTCCTGACTTCACATCCTCTTTTTTTCCTGACCCAGAAAAATTCTTGAGTAGCATGGTGGGAGTGACAACTTAAAGAGTTCTGGGCTGGCAGGATTCCCATGTCTGCAGTCAGAACTGGGCCTGAGGCCATAAGGATGCTCCCCCAGGGAATGGGGAAATGGGGGTTGTGAAACAAAGCCTCAGGGGTCCTGGGGAGAAGGAGTCCTACGTCTCTTAGATGAACAGAGGCCCAGAGCTTGTGAGAAAGGCCAGAGTGGACCCGGTAGCTGCCTGGAGATTCCCCAGCTGGGCTCTGATTTTTACCCCATACTGTTGTCTTTACAGACTTCAGAGGATGACGAAGCCTCTTGGCAGGACCCTAAGGGAGACATGACCCCAGCCTCTACCCTCCCCATGTCGGGGGACGAGCCGGGCTTTTCAAAGTTCAGCTCAGTCTAGCCACCACACGCCCTCCTTGAATCTCTGGAAGGGCTGAACTTGCACTAACTTGGACAAGCTTTCTGCTATGACTTCGAATCCTCCTGCCAGAGTCCAGGTCTCTCCCCGACCCTTCCCAAGCTTTCCTCCTGCCCATCTCAGCTGACCCTGAAGGCTTCGTCAGCCCTGGAGCCTGATGCGGTGGCCTCACAGTTCCAGCTGGAAACTGGGACCTCTACAAGATGGTCACATCCTTGGGCAAAGCATACAGCCGCTGGACCTTCGAGGGGTCAGGCAGGGCTCAGAGGGTCTGGTCGAAATTTGTATCTGCTCTGGGGGGGTCCCCTGGGCCTGGGTGCCCAGTCACAGGTCCCTCCTAATTTCCCTTCCAGACCCCACTTTCTCCTCCCTTCCTTCCATCCTCAGACTCAGGGCTAAGTTCTCCCACATAAGCTGGTGAGGAGGAGGGAGCCTGTGGGGTTAGCCTGGATCCTGATTTCTCAAAGCCAATTGTGAACCACCTGCATCCCAGTCCTTCAGGAAGCTGGTTAAAAAGATGATTCTGGGGCCCCATCAAGAGCTGCCCAAACCAGGATTTCACTGGTGGTCAAGTAATTAGGACTCCATGCTTCTACTGCAAGGGGCACTGACATAGTACTGCTGAAAAAAAGAAGAAAATAAACTACCAAAACCATCTCTGAGGCTGGGCCTGGGACTATGCATTTCTTCCAAGTGCACCAGTGGCTCTAACGCTGGTGTTTGAGCACCAGTGGGCTGGTTGAGCTCTCAGGTCCCTCCAGCTTAGAGAGTCGACATTTGGTGTGTGGAGTCTCCCCCTTCCCCCTATAGGGCCTGCTCTGCCCACCACACCATGGCCCAGCTGGAGGCTTTCCTGGACCTGCCTGAGTCCAGGCTCAGGTCCAGTGCACATCGGAAAGGCCAAGCCCAAGACTGGCTAGGAGTGGTTGTCTATCCGATCTTGAGGTAGGAGAAAGATGGGCTCCAGGCTAGGCATTTACAACTGGCTTCTTCCTATTTGGATTTCTTGGGGACGAGAAAAAGATGGGCTTCAGGCTGGATACTTTCAACTAGCTTCCTGTTTGCATTTCCTGAGACAGGCGAGAGGTGAGCTCCAGGTTAGGCATTTATAGTCAGACTCCTGTTTGCGCTCTGAAATGGAAGTAACAACAGAAACAGGGTAAATAGCCAGGATTTGTCTCATGTGGACACTTTAAGATAGCAGTCTTGGCAAGAACAAAGAGGGACTAAACCTTGGAGCAAAAAATCAAGCGATCCCATATTCCCCCTCCTTTAACCTCAGATACGCAGATAACACCACCCTTATGACAGAAAGCTAAGAACTAAAGAGCCTCTTGATGAAAGTGAAAGAGGAGAGTGAAAAAGTTGGCTTAAAACTCAACATTCAGAAAATGAAGATCATGGCATCTGGTCCCATCACTTCATGGAAAAGAGATGGGAAACAATGGAAACAGTGACAGACTTTATTTTGGGGGGCTCCAAAATCACTGCAGATGGTATCTGCAGCCATGAAATTAAAAGACGCTTACTCCTTGGAATAAAAGCTATGACCAACCTAGACAGCATATTAAAAAGCAGAGACATTACTTTGCCAACAAAGGTCTGTCTAGT
>NW_011491618.1:2593240-2594433 GCF_000754665.1 Bison bison bison | reverse complement strand
ACGTATGGATGTGAGAGTTGGACTATAAAGAAAGCTGAGCACCGAAGAATTGATGTTTTTGAACTGTGGTGTTGGAGAAGACTCTTGAGAGTCCCTTGGACTGCAAGGAAATCCAACCAGTCCATCCTAAAGGAAATCAGTCCTGAATATTCACTGGAAGGACTGATGCTGAAGCTGAAACTCCAATACTTTGGCCACCTGATGCAAAGAACTAACTCATTGGAAAAGACCCTGATTCTGGGCAAGATTGAAGGCAGGAGGAGAAGGGGACAGACAGAGGATGAGATGGTTGGATGGCGTCACCGACTTGATGGACATGAGTTTGAGCAAGCTCTGGGAGTTGGTGATGGACAGGGAAGCCTGGCGTGCTATGATCCATGGGGTCTCGAAGAGTCGCTCACAACTGAGCGACTGAACTGAATCTGAATCTGAATGGGGCAAGGGAGGCAAAAGGAAGGGAGGTCACTCCATAGGCCTCTGGGCTGGAATCCATCTTGGCTGAGGGGTGTGTGCTCACCTAGGGGAGGGTCCTGAGACAAATTAGCCAGGGGGACAAACAAGACAGTTGGCCAGAGGGAAGAAAAAGACCTGGATAACTGCCTCTTTATAAAGGATTTAAACTTCCCAAAGGCACAGCTCTTAAGACTCTCGGAGTTCGCCCATGCTTTCTTCTGCATGTACTCTGCTTTTCCAATAAACGTTTACTTTTCTCTTTACCTTCTGCCTCCTCTTCAGATTTCTTTCTTGTCAAGGCAGGCAAGGACTGGGGATTTAGGGCCAGTAGTCTAGCAGTTAGGACTCCTGGTCAGGGAACTAAGCCAGCTGCTGCTGGCTGCTGCTTACTGCAAGCTACTGTTCACTGTTGCATGAGTCCAGAATCAGTCTTCCTACTCAGCGTGCATTCCAGGCTTTGGAAGGAGGATGGAAAAAATCTTGACTCCTTCCTTGTCAAGAAAGGATTGATTGCCTGTGGGTTCTGGCAGCTGGGAGGTGGGTAGGAAGACACAGATGGAGGTGGATATCTAACAGGGAGGAGGGGGACTTCCCTGGTGGTCCAGTGACTAAAGGTCTGTGCTCCCAATGCTCGGGGCCCGGGTTCGATCCCCAGTCAGGGAACTAGATACCAAATGTCCCAACTAAGATCCAGCGCAGCCTAATTAATTAATTAAAATATCTAAAATAAATAAGTAAAT
>NW_011491618.1:2589393-2593140 GCF_000754665.1 Bison bison bison | reverse complement strand
AATAAGTAAATAAAAGCAAGGGAGGGGATAGGACAGGACCCTAAGGGGAACATGAAAGTGACCCTGAATTTGGTCCCCTGGAATGAGGGAAGGGGAGGTAAAGTAACAGAACTACTATTTTTTTTTCCTTTTTCTATTTTCTCTGAAAAATGAACCAGGAGCTGCTCAGTATACAAAACCTAGAAATATGGAGGGATAAAAAGGAAAAAACATATCACTCATTGTCTCATGGCTACCCAGAGACCATCGTTACTGCATTTTGTTGTTTCTTTCCAGTTTTTTTTCTCCACATCACTTGCTGATGTGTTTTTACAAATTATTTTGTCATACAATTTTATATCCTATTTTTCACACTTAATTATTATATCATTAAGCATTCATGTTTTGCATAAGGTTTTTACAAACATTTTCTAAATTAAAGTTTATCAGCTGCATAATATTTCATGTCAATTTATTTTAATTCTCTCTCACTAGATACTTGTTTCTATTTTTGCTATTATACATAACATCGTGGTGAATCTTTGCACACTGCTTTGTCTGCATTTGGAGATTTCTTTCAGAAGGATTTGCTTATATAGACGTGCCAGGTCAGAGGGCATAAATATTTTTTAAATTACTGATACTCATCGCTGAACAGCTTTCAGAAATAGGAGAACCCGTTTCAATCCCACCAGGGCCTGTCAGTCAGCATTTCTCAAAGTCCTCAACAGCATCCACCCCTGCCCCTGTGGCTGTAGGAGGAAAAACCACTTATAATGCCCCAGAAGTGAGGGCCTAGGGGGCTGGGCAAGGTGGAGCCGATCTTATGATGCTCAGAAAACTCACCAGAAAGTGGCAGCTAGTGCAGGGTGGGAGTGGTGGGTGTCACATGGGGAGCACATCTTACCTTTTCCAAGTGGAAAGGGACCCCCAGGTCTGAGTTCTGGGGACTCTGCCCAGGATCCTGGCACAGTGTGTGCCCAAATACTGGGGGAGATAGGAAGCAGTAAGTTACAGATGGTCTCAGAGAGACCTCAAAATTTCCTCCAAAGCAGGCTCCCCCCATGATCAATCAGCTAGTGGCTGGTGAGAACGGGGGCTTCTCAGGAGGGAAAGAACCTTCCTGTCCTCTCAACCTGTCACCTACAGCAGCCAGAGCTTTGGTGGGGACTCAGCCAAGTCATCCCAGGCCCACCCCTTGCCCATTTTCAGGCAATGTTTCCCCTAAAGAGATTTTATGTCTTTTAAAAAACATATTTATTTATTTATTTGGCTGCACTGGGTTTTAGTTGTGGCAGCAAACTCTCAGTTGAGGCATGTGGGATCTAGTTCCCCGACCAAGAATCAAACCTGGGCTTCCCGCATTGGGAGCTCAGAGTCTTAGCCACTGGACTGCCAGGGAAGTCCCAGACTTTATGTCTTTCAGAGGTAAAACTCTCTCCAAGGTAGCCTAGGATTGACATCCTCAAGATGCCAAGTTTCTATGGATTTATTAGAAACTTGAGCATCCTTCACAGACCCCGCCACACTGACCTAGCTCCCAGCACTGGCACAGAGCCAGCCTGGGCAGGGGAGGAAGTCCAGCTCCTCGCCAGCTGTCACTCTGCAGTCCCTCATCTTGATATACCTTGGTTTTATATTTGTACACCCAAATCTTCAGCTCTGTGAGCTACAAGAGGCCCTTGAACAAAAGAATTGCAACCAGCCACTGTTCACCCATCCTGAGAGGAAGAGTTTCCAGCCTGGGAACCTGCTGAGAGGTAAAAATTAGGGGAACATCAACATGGCTCATGTTCTGTTTTGTCAAATCGGGACATTAACTATAATAATAAACTATCCTTTATCATCTCATTTGATCCTTTCAGAGAAATATTTTAATACCAAAAAGAGTATTGATGGTGAAAATAAATGATTTAAGATTTAGGTCCTTCCCTAAACTACCCTCTACAAAGATTTAGATGCTGTGATCCTAATCCATTGAAGCCTACTGAAGAGATTTTCTATAATCTTTCTGTTACAAAAGGGGAAGAATGAGGAGAGATAAATTAGGAATTTGGGATTAACAGATACACACTACTATATAGAAAAGAGATAACAGGGAACTATGCAGCATTCAATATCTTGTAATAATCTAGAACGGAAAAGAATCTGAAAAGAACACATATAATATATATGCTTTTCATAGAGGCCCTTTATTGGATTGAAAAAATTCCCTTCTAGCCCTAGCTTACTGAGGTTTTTTCTTTTTTTTTAATCAGAAATTGATGTTATGCAGGAAATCCAAACACTTTCTTCCAACAACATAAGAGAAGACTCTACACACAGACATCACCAGATGGTTGACACCGAAATCAGACTGATTATATTCTTTAATACAGTCAGCAAAAACAAGGCCAGGAGCTGACTGTGGCTTGGATCATGACCTCCTTATTGCCAAATTCAGACTGAAACTGAAGAAAGTGGAGAAAACCACTAGACCATTCAGGTATGACCTAAATCAAATCCCTTATGACTGCACAGTGGAAGTGAGAAATAGATTTAAGGGACTAGATTTGGTAGACAGAGTGCCTGATGAATTATGATTGGAGGTTCATGACATTGTACAGGAGACAGGAATCAAGACCATCCCCAAGAAAAACAAATGCAAAAAAGCAAAATGGCTGTCTGAGGAGGCCTTACAAATAGCTGTGAAAAGAAGAGATGTGAAAAGCAAAGGAGAAAAGGAAAGATATACCCATTTGAATGCAGAGTTCCAAAGAATAGCAAGAAGAGATAAAGCCTTCCTCAGCAATCAATGCAAAGAAATAGAGGAAAACAACAGAATGGGAAAGACTAGAGATCTCTTCAAGAAAATTGGAGATACCAAGGGAACATTTCATGCAAAGATGGGCTCGATAAAGGACAGAAATGGTATGGACCTAACAGAAACAGCAGATATTAAGGAGAGGTGGCAAGAATACACAGAAGAACTGTACAAAAAAGATCTTCAAGACCAAGATAATCACGATGGTGTGATCACTCACCTAGAGCCAGACATCTTGGCATGTGAAGTCAAGTGGGCCTTAGAAAGCTTCACTATGAACAAAGCTAGTGGAGGTGATGGAATTTCAGTTGAGCTATTTCAAATCCTGAAAGATGATGCTGTGAAAGTGCTGCACTCAATATGCCAGCAAATTTGGAAAACTCAGCAGTGGCCACAGGACTGGAAAAGGTCAGTTTTCATTCCAATCCCAAAGAAAGGCAATGCCAAAGAATGCTCAAACTACCGCACAATTGCACTCATCTCACACACTAGTAAAGTAAAGCTTAAAATTCTCCAAGCCAGGCTTCAGCAATACGTGACCCATGAATTTCCAGATGTTCAAGCTGGTTTTAGAAAAGGCAGAGGAACCAGAGATCAAATTGCCAATATCCGCTGGGTCATCGAAAAAGCAAGAGAGTTCCAGAAAAACATCTATTTCTGCCTTATTGACTATGCCAAAGCCTTTGACTGTGTGGATCACAATAAACTGTGGAAAATTCTGAAAGAGATGGGAATACCAGACCACCTGACCTGCCTCTCGAGAAACCTGTATGCAGGTCAGGAAGCAACAGTTAGAACTGGACATGGAACAACAGACTGGTTCCAAATAGGAAAAGGTGTACGTCAAGGCTGTATATTGTCACCCTGCTTATTTAACTTATATGCAGAGTACATAATGAGAAATGCTGGGCTGGAAGAAGCACAAGCTGGAATCAAGACTGCCGGGAGAAATATCAATAACCTCA
>NW_011491618.1:2572743-2589293 GCF_000754665.1 Bison bison bison | reverse complement strand
AGACCACCTGACCTGCCTCTCGAGAAACCTGTATGCAGGTCAGGAAGCAACAGTTAGAACTGGACATGGAACAACAGACTGGTTCCAAATAGGAAAAGGTGTACGTCAAGGCTGTATATTGTCACCCTGCTTATTTAACTTATATGCAGAGTACATCATGAGAAACGCTAGACTGGAAGAAACACAAGCTGGAATCAAGATTGCCGGGAGAAATATCAATAACCTCAGATATGCAGATGACACCACCCTTATGGCAGAAAGTGAAGAAGAACTAAAGAGCCTCTTAATGAAAATTAAAGAGGAGAGTAAAAAAGTTGGCTTAAAGCTCAGTATTCGGAAAACTAAGATCACGGCATCCAGTCCCATCACTTCATGGCAAATAGATGGGGAAATAGTGGAAACAATGGCTGACTTGATTTTTCTGGGCTCCAAAATCACTACAGATGGTGATTGCAGCCATGAAATTAAAAGACGCTTACTCCTTGGAAGGAAAGTTATCACCAACCTAGATAGCGTATTAAAAAGCAGAGACATTACTTTGCCAACAAAGGTTCGTCTAGTCAAGGCTATGGTTTTTCCAGTGGTCATGTACGGATGGCAGAGTTGGACTATAAAGAAGGCTGAGCGCCAAAGAATTGATGCTTTTGAACTGTGGTGTTGGAGAAGACTCTTGAGAGTCCCTTGGACTGCAAGGAGATCCAACCAGTCCATCCTAAAGGAAATCAGTCCTCGATGTTCATTGGTAGGGCTGATGTTGAAGCTGAAACCCCAGTACTTTGGCTACCTGATGCGAAGAGCTGACTCATTTGAAAAGACCCTGATGCTGTGAAAGATTGAGGGCAGGAGGAGAAGGGGACAGACAGAGGATGAGATGGTTGGATGGCATCACTGACTCAATGGACATGGGTTTGGGTGGGCTCTGGGAGTTGGTGATGGACAGGGAGGCCTGGCATGGTGCAGTTCACGGGGTCACAAAGAGTCAGACACAACTGAGTGATTGAACTGAACTGATGCTGGGAAGTGGTCCCTCATCTTCAATTTTCTGGAAGAGTTTATGTATAATTGGTAAATGTTTTATATGTTTGGCAGAAATCAGTCATGAAGACATCTGGGCCTAGAATTTTCTTTGTGGGAAGGTACAGACTAGACATTACTGCTCACTGCTATTTTACACAGACAACATTAACTTGGATTCTTACATATTAGCTTTTCTCTTTAAAACATCATGTAAATGGTAAAGTCTGTCAGTTTTTATCTGAAAAACTCTACTTTATGAAAATTCTTGGAAGGATTTTGTTGGGTGTACAATCCTAGGTTTACAGCCATTTTCTCTCGGCATTCTGGAAATACTATTGTTCTGTTTTCTAGCTGTAAGTGTTGCTGGTGTCAGACTGAGTAATGTGATGTTTTTTTTTCTCAGATTGCTTTTCTATTTCTTTTGGTGTCCTGATGTTTTACTCCTGGCCGCAAACTTCAAATTTTAAAAATATGTATATTTACGTATTTATTTGGCTGAGCTGGGTCTTAGTTGCAGCACCTGGGATCTTTCTTGTGGTATGCGGGATCTTTTTAGTTGTGGCATGTGGGATCTAGTTCCCTGACCAGGGATTGAACCCAGGCCCCCTGCATTGGGAGCTCAGAGCCTTAGCCAGGGACCACCAGGGAAGTCCCCAAATTTTTCTTGTTTGGTACAAATCCTTATATCTGTGGGTTCATATATTTCATCTGTTCTGGAAAAATATTTATCTTCAAATTTTTTTGTACTTCATTCTTTTTAAAAATGTCTCCATTGATCAGGATAAAAAATTTTTAGACCTTACCTTTATACCTGCTTTTACCTTCTCATATTTCCCTTCTTACCTCTCTGTTATTCATTCTGTCTTATTTTTTCAGCTCTATCTTCTAGTTTAGTACTTCTTAAACTTGAAAATGCCTATTAATTACCAAGGAATCTTGTTAAACTACAAAATCCTTAAAAAATATATATTTGTTTGGCTACACCGGGTCTCAGCTGCAGCACTCAGGACCTTCGACCTTCATTGGGGCACACAGAATTTTAAGTTGCAGCATGTGAACTCTTACCTGTGGCACGTGGAATCTGGTTCCCTGACCAGGGATCGAATCCGGGACCCCTGCATTGAGAGTGTGGAGTCTTAGCTACTGGACCACTAGGGAAGTCCCTAAAATTCAAATTTGATTCGGTAGTTTTGGATAGGGCCTGAGAGTCTGCATTTCTAACAAGTTCCCAGGGTGATGCTGCTGCTAATCCAAGGACCATACTTAAGGGAGCAGCTTTTTTACTCATTCATCTCTTTTCAGTTGTGTTTGATTTGCTGTTAGCTCCCTCCAATTAGCTTTTGTTTTAATCATTGTATTTTCTTTTATTTCTATAAGTTCTGGATGGTTCTCCTTCAAAACTGACCATTCTAGGGTCTTGTTGCTTGTTAATTTTTATAATGCCATCTTTTATTTCATTAAACATTTACACACATGTGGTTAGTTTACATTTTGTGGCTAATATCAGAAGTCCTTGGACCTATAAATATATTGTTTATGTTGACTGTTGCTCATGGTGGTCTGTTTCTCTGTGTTTTGTGATCTCACGTTGTGAGCTTGTGTTTGGATGAATCTATGGAAAATCTGGAGGCTGAAATTGAGGATACTTTCTTCCAGCAACAATTTGCATTTGCTTCTGTCCAGAGGGGTCCAGAATAGGATAGCAACTTGGGACCAGGTCCCTAATATACCAGAATCTTAGGTTGCCTTACCTTGACCCTGGGTTAATATCTAACTTACCAAATGTGATGCTAATATTGGCATTTGCCTTTAGCACAACTCCACCTTTCCTGTCCATTTGCCATGCCTAAGAGGACTGTGTTGTTTTGTGGCCTCTTTGAGATTTCCCTTCCCACGAATCCCAGCAATGCAATAAAAATTGTTTCATATTGGATCTCATTGTTTAAAAGCACAAGGTTCCCCTGAGTTTTGATGTCATAGTGATTTAGTGCATAGAAGCTTAATTCATATTTTGAACCAGATCCCTAAAACCTTGTCTGCATTTTCAAAACAACTGAGGATTTGTAGATATGAAGATACATGCATGAGTGTACATGATCAGTCGTGTCTGACTCTTTGTGACCCCTTGGACTGTAGCCTGCCAGGCTCTTCTGTCAATGGGATTTCCCAGGCAAGAATACTGGAATGAGTTGCCATTTCTTCCTCCAGGGGATCTTCCCAACCCAGAAGTCAAACCTGCCTCTTCTGCATTGCCGGCAGGTTCTTGACCACCGAGCCACTGGGAAAGCCTGTGAAGATACATAGGGACCGGTCTGTAGCAGCAAGTACAAAGGGAAAGAAGAGCAGCTGGAGAGTGAGAGAAGGTTGTTTTTTGTTGGCTGTGCTGGGTCTTCACTGTAGCATGTGGGCTTAGTTGCCCCTAGGCATGTGGGATCTTAGTTCTTAGTTCCCGTACCGGGGATTGAACCCATGTCCAGTGCATTAGAAGGGGGGATTCTGGACCACTGGACCACCAGGGAATTCCCAGGGGAATTCGTTTTGCACATAACTTCTAACAGATGCTTGTGAACATGCCTTAGCCATGTCCTGTAAGTGTCAAAATAAAGAGCATTCTAAAATTTAAAAAATTAAATAAATAAATAAAAGCCCTAGGTACCTTGTTCACTCCACCTGAACTAAAACCCTGACTCTCATTTTCTGGGCACCACGTAAGGTCCTTTAATTTTTGTGCAACTCTAGGAAAGTGAAGAAACTCTCCAAAATAGGGTTGAGATCTCATTTCTTTCCACTCTGATGAGCAGGGGTTCAGGGAAAGATTTTATTCAGGTTAGAAAAATAATGGGGTGTTTCTTAACATCAGTGTGTGATGAAATAAAATTCATAATCACCACATCACAGTAAAGGATTGTCGGGAGCCGCGTTAGGCATTACTGACAAAATGGAGGCACGGCCCTAAACCCCCTCCCTTTGTTCCAGAATGAAGGAGTTAGGCTTTGTGATTCTGACTTGTTTTTTCCTTTCCTCAGCTGAGTTGACTGAAAAGAATATTAAGGTGCTTGTTGTTTTTGAGAGGAGCATGAGAAGGCACAAAGCCTTCTGCAGCTGTGCTCAGAGAATAATTCATAAAGTTAATCACTGACATTTGTTCAAGGACTTTTGCAAAAGACTGTTCCAGGGTGAGCACGCAGTCTGCAGCTTGAGGCCATGGGAGGGATTGCTATCTGAAGCCCATTTGTGAGAAAAGTGTTTATGGCAAAGGAGTTTGCTGAATTTAGGGCTTAGGAATAATTAAAATAGTTAGAAGCTAAAGATTTAAGGATTGCTGTAATGTTAGCATATTCTACTGTAGCTTATAGAAATTAGGGACTTTAGAGATATTATTAGCTAGAAGCCCTTTCTAAGAAATAGTGAGCTTAGGATACTAGGGGCAAACAGGACTTAGAAAGATAAGAATTAAACTGAGGAATGTGGTATGCAGCCCAGACATTAGCATGAGTTACAGTGTATTCACAAGGACACATGAGAAAAAGTAGATAAGAGAATCGCTGAGGAAGGAACTCCTTTTGAGGAGCAACAATGATTTCTGGAGAAAAATAAATCTGGGTCAATGGGAACTAAAAATGTCAAACCTCTGCCCTAATGCTTTTGTAAAAGTATAAAAGAGAATCATAAGCTTGAAATAAACAGGCAGTCCAAGAAAACTGAGAGGCTGCCTCAGTTTCTCACCAACACCGCTCACCCCTTCAGGTTGAATCCCTGGCTGCTGGAGCTGGACTCTGGCAAAGGATAATCCTTAAAAGTAGATATATTCAGCTTAGTGATAAACTTTCTTTTTGTTCTTAATTTTCTCATCTTGCTGCCAGTGAAATGGTCCACAGACCAACACTTGAGTACTAACACTACACAGCATGAGGGCAGGTTTATGGGAAACAGCAGAGAGAAAGGAAGATCTCTTTCTGGAAGGGAAACCAAGCCCTGATAAAAATAAAAAGGGGTGGGAGCAGGCTGAAACACTCAGATTATTTGTGAAATTGTCAGGCACTGTGCCAAGACTTGCACGCATGAAATAACAGAGGAGACAAATATAAACACCCAGACACTGCCTACTCCTTGGTTGGGGACGGCGGTCAAAGGTGTACACGCATGCCTCACATCTGGCATATTTGGTTCCCACAGTGCACTGCGGCTCCAGGATGGCATTTTTCGAGGACATTCCGCTGCTCCCGCGAGTGGACTCCTGCCAACTGAAAGATGTCCTTGGTTAAGTGGGTTCAATGAACCCTCTTAATCATCAGCTCCATCTTTAGGCAACTGTCCATACACTTTCCCTCAGGGCTCACATCCTGATAGCTTTTCTGCTTGATTCCTTAGCCTAGAATAATTTTTCTAGTTTACTCATGGCTGAAGTCCTGAAAATGGCTATTGTTATTCATAACTATTACAGTCATTATTGAAATGAACAAGTAGATTGAAACATCTGTCTAGTGGACTGGACCCCTCCCAGGTGTGGGGATGTAGCTGGGAGTGTTTCTATGTGCCTTTAAAGTTTACCTGATTGGGGCCAAATTTACCTTTATCCTTTTGTGTTGTCCCAGAAAGGTCATACTTCAAGGTGTTTCTAAGTCCTTCTTCATGAATTTATGCTGAAGTTTTATTAAGTTATATGGTAATAAAAAGAATGAAGCCTCTGTTCCTAAGAAGTTTCAGAATTCAGAACTTACACACCCTGGGTCTACTTCCTCCCTGTAAAAGAGAGACATCACACTGCATGTTATGAAACCCTTTCCTGTTCAAAAGGACAGAGATCATTGCCCAACTCATGAATATTTAAGGGAAGAAAATGTTTACAGATGTCAGCCGATTGTTTTTATTTGTTCAAAGAAGTAGTTTTCACTTGATTATAATTGTATATACTAAGGCTTTGTGCCAAAGGACAAGAAAGCTTGGCCTCTGCCCTCTAGGAACTCTTAGTTATGGGGAGGCCAGGAACCATATAAACAATGACCACAGAGTCCAGATGGAGTTGATAGGGTTCTTGGAGGGTCACAGAGAAAGTGAACCGCAGGCACTTGAAACTGTGGCTTTGGGTCTTGGAAATTTTCTAAGGGACTTAGCAATTCTAAAGTTCTTCTAGGGACTTTCCTGGAGGTCCGGTGGTCAAGACTCCACACTCTCAATGCAGGGGGCATGAGTACAATCCCTGGTCGGGGAAGTAAGATCCCACATGCCACGCGACACAGCCGACAAAAAAAAAAAGAAGTTCATGTACATGGAGATATGTCTCATGAGCAGTTGCAGATAGGGTTTGGGACTCTTAAAGTATAACTGAAGAATGCAAGCTAACTGAGGCTGTGGATCCACTGGCCCAGGAGCCAGTACAACAGAAAAGAAAAGAGAGCTGAAGGCAGTGTAACATTTCAGAGGTTGGCTTATGGGTAGTCTCATTTCTTCCCACTGTGTCTCTCTTAGAACACAGCTTTATCTTCTGCATTAAGTAAGTATATGGAGACACACCTTAACCCCAACAGGCAGTAAGAGGGGCAGTATCTTAATCCAGGAAGTCTGGGTGTCTTAAGTCTGGCCCCAAACCAGGGCGGGCTGACAAACTGAGGGGAGGGACACTCCCTAACAGGGACATTTGTGACTGCAAGGTAGAGGGGAATCAGTGACCTGTGCCTTAAGCAAAAACTCCATGACCACCACCCTCCCCTCACATATGTGCATACACACTCGGAGCCAGGATTCTGGAGTAGAAGAAATTCAATATCAAACATACCAAAATACTTATCCTTTTCCAGGATACAACAAGCATTCATTCATTCATTCACTTAGTAAACATCCCCATATGTTTAAGAGTTCACTCCAGCATCAGCACCTCTTGGGAATGCTTTCTGATGCCCCCATGGGTTAATTGAGTAGCCATTTCTGGGTACTCCCATAACAGCTTCTCATTACAGAGTGCTAATCAGGACCTTCTTCCTATCTATTGCCTTGGACTCTGGGCCTCTGGATGTAGGGACCCTGCCTTGATCAATGGTGCTCAGTAGATGGTTGCTGAATGAGTACATCCACCCCAACCTTATCCATGGTTTTGATCACCTGTGGTTAACCGTGGTCCAAAAATATTAAATGGGAAGCTCCAGAAATAAACAATCTTCAAGTTTTCAATTGCATGCCATTTTGAGAAGAGTGATGATGCCTGTCCCAGAGTATCTTAGCTGATAGTTACTAAGTAGCCTTCTAAATTAGATTGACTGCCTTGCTACCACATTGCTTGTGTTTATTTTTCTCAAAATCACGCCAAAACACCAAGAAGTGATGCTGGTTATTCAGGCTTGCCACAGAGAAGCTGTAAAACATTAATACTTCCTTTAAGTGAAAAGGTGAATGTGCTCAACTTTAAAAGGAAAGAAAAAAATCAAACACTGTGGTTGCTAAGACCTACAGTAAGAATGAACCTTCTATCCCAGAGATGGTGAAAATGGAAAAAGAAATTTGTTCCAGCTTTGCTCTCGCGCCTCAAAGTGCAAAAGTTATGGCCACACTGCGTGATAAGTGCTCAGTTAAGATGGAAAAGGCATTAAATTCATACAATAAGATATTTTGTGTATATGAGAGATCACATTCACATAACTTTTATTACAGTTGTTATTGTTTAGTCACTGAGTTGTATCCGACTCTTTTGCAACTCCATGGACTACAGCCCTCTGTCCATGGGATTTCCCAGGCAAGAATACTGGAGTGGGCTGCCATTTCCTTCTCTGGGGGCTCCTCCCAAACCAGGAATCAAATCTGTGTCTCTGGCATTGGCAGGCAGGTTCTTTACCGCTGAGCCAACTGGGAGGCCCATTAGGATGAGTACTTAAAACCACCTCCAAAGTGGTTTTTAACATGCAACTGAGTTTGAGCCCTCTGCTTTGAACACTTGCTAATTCACGTGTGTTCCATGAAGAACAGCACACGGGCATGACCAGGAACTGTTTAGATATGCAAAATCTCTGGTCCCACCCAAGATCTACAGAATCAGAATCGACATTTATTACAGTACACTGTTAGAATCATTTTACTTTATTATTGTTGTTGTTGATCTCTTACTGTGCCTAATTTATAACTTGAACTTTACCATGGGTAAGTATGTATAGGAAAAAACAGTATATATAGGGTTCAATACTATCATAGCTGCAGGCATCCACTAGGGGTCTTGGAACGTATCCCCCACAGATAATGGGTGACCACTGGACTTAAAGTTCATGCTATAATTCTTAAGGAAATGGATAATTTATTAGAAGATATGATGGGGGGAAAATCTTGCACAATAGCAACTCCAGTGCAAAATACTCAACAAAACGCAGGACACCTATATAACTAAACCTAGAAAGGGATCTAATCCAAACTTTGAGATTTCACAGATCAGCAAAACTTCCAAAATATACGTTCTCAACTTAAGCATTCAGAAATAAGAAAATAATTCTAGGGACTTTCCTGGTGGACGAACTTCTAAAAAAAAATTCTAATGTCAGAGCCCTTTTATAAAAGGAAGACCATTTTAATCCCAAAGAGTAGGGAAAGGAGAGAGAATCTTGGGACAAAGGACAGTTGTTGTTGTTTCTTTGGACACACAGTGAGGCTGGTAGGATCTTAATTCTCCCACCAGTGGTTGAGCTCAGACCCTTGGCAGTGAGTCCACCGAGTCCTAATCACTCGACAACCAGTGAAGTGTTACTCGCTCAGTCATGCTCGACTCTTTGCGACCCCACGAACTGCAGCCCACCAGGCTCCTCTGTCCATGGGATTTTCCAGGCAAAGATACTAGGATGGGTTGCCATTTCCTTCTCCAGGGGATCTTTGCGACCCAGGGATTGAACCTGGGTCTCCTGCACTGCAGGCAGATTCTCCGGACAACCAGAGAATTCCCAAAATGGCAGTTCTTTGAGAGGAATGAATTTTCTTTAATAAGAAAGTCACTGTGTTGTCCTTTTTATCACATTGCCACTGCCTGGAAATATGCCAATCTAAACAGCATTGCCTAGCAGACAGGCCGCTGGGGACCCTGGGCTAGAGGGAGGCCTGAATATGTGGAGAGGCAGAACACAGTCCTGGATGGCAAGACTAAAGAGCCCTAATTCCTCCTAGATTGTTGCTCAGTCACTAAATTATGTCTGGCTCTTTGAGACCCCGTGGGCTGCAGCATGCCAGGTCCCTCTGTCCTCTACCATCTCCTGGAGTTTGCTCAAATTCATGTCCATTGAGTCAGTGATGCTATCTAACCATCTCTTCCTCTGCCACCCCCTTCTTTTGCCTTCCATCTTTCCCAGCACCAAGGTCTTTTCCAATGAATCGGCTCTTCACATCAGGTGGCCAAAGTATTGAAGCTTCAGCTTCAGCACCAGTCCTTCCGATGAGTATTCAGAGTTGATTTCTTTAGGATTGATGAGTTTGATCTCCTTGTTGTCCAAGGGACCCTCAAGAGTCTTCTCCAGCACCACAATTTGAAAGCATCAATTCTTTGGCACTCAGCCTTCTTTATGGTCCACCTCTCACATCCGTACATGACTATTGGAAAAACCATAGCTTTGACTATACGGGCTTTTGTCAGTAAAGTCACATCTCTGGCTTTTTAATACGCTATCTAGGTTTGTCATTGTGGATTGTTTTAATGCAATTCCAGTTAAGATCCCACTTGGAAGAGGGAATACTCTGACAAAATGAACCTGGAGCTCCTCCTTCTAGAATAAACAAACAAGACTAAGAAAAAAAAAATAAGAGAGTAACTTGAAACATTCCTTACTATTGCTACTGCTGCTAAGTCACTTCAGTCATGTCCGACTCTGTGCGACCCCATAGACGGCAGCCCACCAGGCTCCCCCGTCCCTGGGATTCTCCAGGCAAGAACACTGGAGTGGGTTGCCATTTCCTTCTCCAAAGCATGAAAGTGAAAAGTGAAAGTGAAGTCGCTCAGTTGTGTCCGACTCTTAGCGACCCCATGGACTGCAGCCCACCAGGCTCCTCCGTCCATGGGATTTTCCAGGCAAGAGTACTGGAGTGGGGTGCCATTGCCTTCTCCAACTTTAGGTTGGTGCAAAAATAATTGTGGATTTGCATTGCTGAACTTTGCTGTTTGATATTGAAATGCATTCTTGAATAAATGTGGTTATGTTATACATCATTTTAATGTGCATTTCTCATTTTATGGGTCTTTTTTTTTTTTTTTTTTGCTAATGACATTACTTGCTATTTATTTTACATTTGTTTTAGGCTAGGGGAATGATGTTAGACAAAAAACAAATTCAGGAAATTTTCTTATTTGAGGTCAAACTGGGTCATAAAGCCTCAGAGACAACATGCAACATCAACAAAGCACTTGAGCCAGGAACTGCTAATGGATGTACAGTGCAGTGATGGTTCAAGAAGTTTAGCAAAGGAGACAAGAGCCTTGAAGATGAAAATCACAGTGCCCAGTCATCAGAAGTTGACAACAACCAATTGAGAAGATCATCGAAGCTGATCCTCTTACAACTACACGAGAAGTTGTCAAAGAATTCAATGTCGACTGTTCTATGGTCGTTTGGCATTTGAAGCAAATTGAAAAGGTGAAAAAGCTCCATAAGTGGATGCCTCATGAGGTGACTAAAAATCAAAAAAAGGGTCATTTTGAAGCGTCGTCTTCTCTTATTCTTTGCAACAAACCATTTCTCAATTGGATTGTGACGTGTAATGAAAAGTGGATTTTATATGATAACTAATGACGACCAGCTCAGTGGCTGGACTGAGAAGAAGCTCCAAAGCACTTCCCAAAGCCAAACTTGCACCAAAAAAGTCATGGGCACCGTTTCGTGGTCTGCTGCCTATCTGATCCACTACAGCTTCTGAATCTCGGTGAAACCATTACATCTGGGAAGTATGCTCAGCAAATCAATGAGATTCACTGAAAACTTCAACGCCTGCAGCTGGCCTTGGTCAACAGAATGGGCCCAATTCTCCACACCACCACCTGACCACACATTGCATAACCAACACTTCAAGAGTTGAACTAACTGGGCTACGAAGTTTTGTCTCATTCGCCATACTCACCTGACTTCTCGCCAACCGACTACCACTTCTTCAAGCATTTTGACTACTTTCTGCAGGGAAAACATTTCCACAACCAGCAGAAGGCAGAAAATACTTTCCAAGAGTTCACTGAATCCTGAAGCAGGGAGTTTTATGCAACAGGAATAAATAAACTTATTTCTCATTGGCAAAAATGTGTTGGATGTAATGGTTCCTATTTTGATTAATGAAGATGTGTTTGAGCCTAGTTATAATGATTATGAATTTCCCAGGTGGTGCTGGTGGTAAAGAATCCACCTGCCAATGCAGGAGACACAAGAGATACCGGTTCAATCCCTGGGTCAGGAAGATCCCCTGTAGTAGGCAATGGCAACCCACTCCAGTATCTTTGCCTGGAAAATCCCATGGAGAGAGGAGCCTGGAAGGTTACAGTCTGTGGGGTTGCAAAGAGTTGAACACCTGAACAACTGAGCATAGCACACGATATGATAAGAATCCTTTCTGCCCGTCAAAGCACAGGCTACTGTGCCAAGAGGGGAAAAGGATCTAAAAAACAAAACAAAACTGCAGCAGAATTCCCTTTAGAAATTCAACTGTCAGGCTTCCCTTGTGGTTCAGCTGGTAAAGAATCCGCCTGCAGTGTGGGAGACCTGGGTTCGATCTCTGGGTTGGGAAGTTCCCCTGGAGAAGGAAAAGGCTGCCCACTCCAGTATTCTGGCCTAGAGAATTCCATGGACTATAGTCCATGGGGTTGCAAAGAGTCGACATGACTGAGCAACTTAAAAAAAAGAAAGAAATTCAACTGTCTTTATTAGGAAAATACTTTGGTGCCAATTTGGAGCTAAAAGGAAATTCCCTCCACCTGAAGGGTATGGGCAAAATAGACGGGCAGTGGCTGGCAGATTTGGCTACACATTAGAATCACTATATGGCAACCCACTCTAGTATTCTTGCCTGGAAAATCCCATGGACAGAGAGGAGCCTGATGGACTACAATCCATGGGGTTGCAAAGAGTCGGACACATCTGGGCAGCTAACACTTTCACTTAGAATCACTTGGGGCACTTTAAAACATACTGCATCCCAGGTTCCACTCTCAGCCTCAGAGAGGCTGGTTAGACCCTGTTTCCTCTTCCGGAGCACTGAGAAAGACTACATTTCCCAGCTTCCCTTGTAATAACCCAGGAGAGTAGATCCCTGAATCATCGTTAGGAGTGCCACCCCATCTCCATCAGATGTGATGTGAACAAGAAATGAATAATAAAGTTGTTAAACTATTAAGCTGTGATGTTCTGATTGTTAGTTACAGCTGATAGACTTTCTTGAATTTCTGATTTAATTGCTCTGAACTGGCATCCAAACAATTGTTGTTTGTTTATTTAATTCTCCAGGCAATTTTAATGGGTAGCCAGTGTTGAGAACCACTGAGGTGGACAGAGATACAAGTGTAGAGTTGCTGGTATAGTAGAGAAAGACTGAGTTTCCAGGGGTGCCCCCAGGAGATGGGAAGAAGTTTGTCCACAGTGAGAGAAAGAAGCAGGAGAGGGACCAGTGACGTGAAGGGAGGACGCAAGGAGGAAAAGTTGGCTAAGAAAACACTCCCTGAGCTGGGAATGGTCAAGGGACATTTTGGAATTGGAGTGTTTACTATTCAGTTCTCAATTCTTGTCAGAGCTGTTAGGCGGGTGAAATGAGGCCCCATGGCTGCCTCCAAATCACCAGTCAAGCTGTCCCCACACTAGTCCCTGTGTGAGTGGATGCTTCGGAGAAATCAAAGGAAGGGAGCCAGTTCAACATTTGGTTGTCATAGAAGGGAACAGCCAAAGCCCTTCTTGAGAATGTTCAGTGAGCATCCTGGGATCCCCTGAGGAACTCAGGTGGGAAGGAAGCTGACCCCTCAACCACACACCCATGGAGACATTGGGGTGATATTTCAACCACTCTCTATGGCCCCTGCTGCTGAGCACCTAGAACCAATCCTAGCATTACCCCGGGAGAAGCCATGACACCTTACAGAGGATGAACCTGAGGTCCAGAGAAGGAGAAGAACCTGCCTAAGACCACACAGCAAGTTCTGGGTAAAGTTGAGTGGATTAGCTATGGGTTCCCTGAGTTCCCTGGCCCTCATGGATGCTCATAGACTCCTGGATACAAGCCTTTAACAAGAGCATCTTCTGGGGCTGGGGAGTGTGGAACAGTGGGACATCACAGAACACAAGACATGTCACTCCAGCTTCCATTCCAGAATCATCTATGCTGTGCTGCCCCCACTCTAAACCTTTCCCGAAGCCATCCACTCGATCCCAACAAAAGACAAACGGAGCCTAGAACCTTTGCTTTCACATTTAATCAAAGGAAAGAAAACCAGTCAGAGAGAAAGCTTGGGGATTAGATGGCTGAGGGATGGGACGGGGGAAGGACAGCTGGGTTGGGACTGGGTGTGGACAGGGTCCTCATTATCCCGAGGTTCCTCAATACAAGCGTCCACAGTGGGAGGGGGGGAGGATGAGCACACACACCTGTTCCAACCCAGCCCTGGTCCCTTGAGCAGGGCTGAGGTAGGGGAGGAAGGAAGCTGTTCAGAGAGGGATGGAGACAGGAAAGGAAGGGCCCAGCCCTGACCCTCAGGCATCACCAGAAGTGAAGATGGAGATTCACCCTGAAGAACCAGGTACCAACTCCTCAGCATGATGTCCAGCGCCCATTCCCATCCAAGAGGATGGTCTTCTAATCAGGGCGCTCTGGAGCATTACCAAAGGGAAGGGGGTGGCTGCCTCTATTCCCAAGTCTTCTGGGTGAGGTGGGGATGGATGGACAAAGGGCGCCATGGCCCTGGGCCAGCAGGAGAACACCCATTTTCCTCCCACTCCCAGTCTCCTTGGGCTAAGGGTGAGGGGGAAGCAAGGGAGAGCTGAATGAAGGATAAATTAAAAGAACGCTGACTAAAGGGAAAAGAGGAAAGCAGAGGTGCATAGTGGATGCAGAGCTATGCAAATGAGATGGGAGCAGGCTTGACCGTCACATCTCACTTGTATACCTAGGCAAATGCAAATGAGACCCCTAATATAATAAATATATTTCTAACTTTGTAATAAATATTCTGTTTCTTCTCCCTCCCCTTCCCTAAGAAATGGGCACACAGTGGTTCAGGGGCCAGCTTGGGCTGACACTGCAGCGAAGACGGACTAGACACTCGGAAGAACCGGGGAGCACAAAGGCTAGGGCTAGGGGTAGTGGGGGAGGTCCCCTACAAGGAGAGGCTCACCCCCAGGAAAGGTCACAGAGAAGGATGAGGGATGAGATGCGGGGGGAAGTCGAGGACAGCATTCTTTTCTTAAAAGGGATTCTCCTATTTTACACAGTCGTCCTCCCTGAGGACTGGAGGGCAGGCATTTAGGATCAGGAGACAATAGGAGAGTTGGAGGAAGATATCTGGGGAGGGCCAAGCCTCTGGAATCTGGGATAAGGGTCTCCTAAGAAATGGGAGCTGATGGTGAGCCCCAAAAAGGGGGGCCCCCAGAGAGTAACCTCCAAAGCAAAACTACCTTTTGCTTCTCCCTCTCCCAAAACGAAGCCTGACACACACATCAGTGGCAGAAACAGACCAGGCACCGCTGCAAGGCGAAACAGAAACTGAGCCGACTACAAGGTGAATGGCGCCCCCTGGAGTCATGCAGGGAGCCTGCTGGGGCACAAATGTGCTCCGAGCCCACACCTCATGGCCCGGCCCTCACCCTGCCTCAGCCCTCAGGCAGCCCTCATGCCACCTGGACCCGCCAGAGACACCAAAATGGACAACAACTACAGAGAGGGAGCTCAGACATACCCCCGCCACGGGCCACGGAGGGCCGGGAGTTCTCCCGTCAGAAGTTGCAGGCTCCTCTCCTCACGGGGTTTGGCCTCCAACCCACCCCAGCCTGGGCTGAGCCCACGGCCCCTGCCAGCCTTGCCCTGCAGGGAGCAAGATCTGCCCTGTCAGGGTCACCTTGGAGAAGTCCGTGGAGAGACTTCGGCAGTGAAAAGCTGTGGATGAGGGAAGGACAGGGACCCAGCCCCGTTCCAAAGGGGCTGAGAGCTGCACGGGTCCCTGGCTGTGGCAACTAGCTGGTGCTTTGGCTCCTCCAACCTTTGGGATGGCACCAGGCTGACACCCCCACCCGGGCCTACCTGGTTGCCAGGGAGTCATGTACCCACCTTGGTCACAGGGAACCAGCCTAAGGCCGGCTCCTAGGCTGCAGGGGTGAGAAGTAGGAGGAGCCTAGGAATGGCGAGGCGGTGGGGCCAGTCCAGAGGAGGAAAAGTGATTGGAGAGGGGACTGGTGGGAGGGGGCCGGGCAGTGTACCTATGACCACGTGGTCCCAAAGCAGCTTTTCTCTCCTCTGGACTGAGCATTACAGAGGTGACTCTGACACCCTCCTGGGCACGGTCTGGCCCCCAGAGAGGGACATCTGGTGGCCAATGGATGTAGGGAGTGGGCAGCACCTGGGCACAGGAGTACCCCACTAACACCCACCTCCCTGGCAGTACACGCCTCTGCGTTAAAGCCAGATGAAGGGCCGAGACCCAGGAAGAGCCAGAGCGCCAGGGATGGGAGCTGAGGATGGGGGCTGGGGGTCATGGGTGGGAAGGGGACAGATTCAGGGTTTGGTTATGACCCAGAGAGCCGAGGTCCAGGTGAACAGGCTCAGTACACCCAGCTGACAGGCACCCACTGGGGCTCCGTGCGCAGCTTCTCCATGGCGGCCTGGAGCTCACGGAAGGTCCTCTCCAGGTTGCTGTTGACCAGGCAGAGGTCGAAGTAGTGCCCGTAGCCCCTCTGGATGCGGCTGCTCTCCTCCACTGTCCGCCTCAGGTCCGCCTCCTGCCGGCACAAGGGGGCCTACCACCCCTCAGTGTCTCCCAGACACCCACCCCCCGCCCCCCACGTAGGGGACCCAGAGCTTGCATCATCTAGGCCCTTCCCTAGAGCCCAAAGTACCAACCATGGCGGCTCAGAGCCCCTGGCTTGGGAGGCAGCAGCCCTCCCTGCATGCCCCATGGCTGTTCTCCTGTAACCATGGACAGGCAGGTGGGTAGAAAGAAGGAAATAACCTTTAGGAAGTGACAAGCGCAACACTGAACACTTCACTACAGCTCTGTAGTAATCTTCAATACAGCTCTGCGAGTAGGACTAATTGTTCCCATTTACAACAGAGAAAACTCAGACACACAGAGGCCACACAGCCAGCCAGTGGCTGCATAGGGTCTGCCTGACTCCAAAATCAGTCCTCCCTTCGGTCTGACTAGGCCCCCTTATCTAGGCAGCCTGAGGGGCACATCCCTTGTGTGGCCCAGGACAAACCTGGTCCCAGACCCAATCCAAGTTGGCAGGGCAGAGGTGGGAGGAGAACTTGAATATTGACTTAAATAACCCCAGGCAGGAGCTCAAGGACTGGCCCAGCTGTGTCTGAGGGGCTCCAGTAGGCCCTGCTTGTGTCCGGGG
>NW_011491618.1:2571948-2572643 GCF_000754665.1 Bison bison bison | reverse complement strand
GTAGCCGGGGTTGGGGGCGGGGAGGGGCTGTAGCCGGGCGGGGGCTTGGTGCTGCAGCCCTGGGGAGCCCAGCCCAGACCTTGTTCCTGGGCCTGCACAGTGCTCCAAACTGAGCCTGGGAGCTGCAGTACCAGGTGTGGCCAGCAGAGGGACCCCTGGGTTCAACTCTCTGCAAACCCTGCACCTGCAGAGGAAGACTGTTCCCAGGGGTCCCTGGGAGCTAAGGGGTGCCCTGGAGTCGTGCAACACCTGACTTGAAGCCTCTCCTCCACGCACTGCCTCCTCCCTGATGCTACCTGGTCCCTCCAGCCAGCCTTCCAGTCTCTAGCTTCCTCCCTCCCTTCAGCCTTTTCCCCAGCCGTCAACAGCCCACCTCTGCCCTCCAGCCCTCTGGGCTCCCTAGAGTCAGCCCTCTGTTCCCACAGAGTGGACTGGGCAGGGCCTAGCAGAAGCTCCCGTGCCCCGGACTAGCTGCGTCCCTTCATTTCCTTGCTCAGACCTCCATGTCCACACCTATAAAGTGAGAATTGTTAGTCCTACCTCACTGGGTGGGTGCCTTGGGTGGGTGCCTCTCCCCTTGCGGACACCATCTCCTTCTCTTTCTCAGCTCTGCCTGGCCCCTACCCCCAGGCAGCTGCTAGGCCCCTCCCACCATACCTCAGAGGCCCTCACCGTGAGCTGCTTGGTGGCCACCC
>NW_011491618.1:2570957-2571848 GCF_000754665.1 Bison bison bison | reverse complement strand
GACACCCCGCTCTCCAGCGCCGCCCGGTTCATGGCCCGCAGGGTCTCAAAGTCAGGGGCCTCGATGAACACCACATAAGGGACAAACTCAGCTGTTCTCAGCACCTTCACTGCCTGCAGAAGAGGAGGGCCGGGGGTTTATCCCCATGTACATCTGGGGTGATGGGGTGAAGACAGGTACCTAGGAACAGAGGAGAATGAGGTACCTGGGCTTCTAGAACATGAAACCTGGGAGTGAATGGCAGAACAGCTGGCTGGTGGCTGGGATGGGGTGAACTGGAGGAAGCTAGAAGAGTGGGAGTGCAAGAGGCTGTGAAAGGGGTTCTGGGTGGGCTGTGGCCGTAGCAGTAGTTGAGGGGTTATACTCGGATGTGTGGAAATATATGGGGAAATACTGGGGGCAAGCAGAGTACCCAGAGAGGTACTGAGCAGGCTGGGAAGGAGCGGGCCAGCAGTACCTGGGGGTTGACATCCAGCACGCACACCCGGCCAGCAGCCACCACGCCCCGGATGGAGTCGATACGTGTGCCGTACAGGTTGCCCTCGTATTCACCATGTTCCAGGTATCGCCCAGCACGGATGTCGGCCTCCATCTCCGCACGGGACACAAAGCTGTAACCCTGGCCTTCCCGTTCTGAGTCCTTGGGCCTCCGGGACGTGTCTAGGGGGAAGGAGGGGCCGATGGGCACAGATAGGATGCATCACCTCAGACATTAAGGGCTCGTGTTCTCTGAGAGCCAAGAAGCCCTGTGCCCTCCTGCACACCTGCCCCTCACCCTCAGCAATGGCACCCACAGACTCAAGATGTCCATATTGAGAGGACCTGCAGAGATCACTGCTCTAACCCAGTGTTTATAGAAGCAGGGCTGAAGCCCAGAGAGGGCAATATGCA
>NW_011491618.1:2562686-2570857 GCF_000754665.1 Bison bison bison | reverse complement strand
GGGCAATATGCAGCCCAAAGCCACACAGCAAGGCCAAGCACACATGGGTCAGCACTCAGGTTCCTGCCTCTAGGAACCAGGAGCTTTCATACCCCAGCTGCCTCTGTCACCAAGAAGCCCTGTCTTATACAAGCCCACGTGCAGCTCATAGCTCTGTTTCACTATGGGCTTTCAGCAAGTGAAACGTGAGGGAAGAAGAGGCAAGGCTAGCACCGCCCACCTGGCCAATGGGTCCTGAGACAGCTCTCTGCGCCCTCCCAGCCTGCAGTTCCCACGCTCACCCATAGAGGGCGCACACCCTACACCTCTCGCCCAAAGGTATCACTTCACCTGGGGCAGATGCCCGTTTAGAGGACCGGCCCTGGACCCCAGGGCTGCCCCTGCTCCCTCGCCCCCAACCCCCCACCCAGCAGGACCCGGTTCCCACTCACAGGGCACTGTGGTGCCGTAGCGATCTGGATCCCACATGATGAGTTTGTTCTTCAGGCTGCGGCGGCCCACGCCCTGAGCCCCAATCAGCACCAGGGTTTTCCGGCGGAAGGGGGGCATGCGGGCCACCTCCTCATAAATGAGCAGCTCATGGCGGTCAAACTCTGGACACAGGGAGATGGCACTGCTCATCAGGTGGAGGGGGTGCGGTTGGGCTCTCAGAGAGGCCGAGGGTAAGAGGGCTGGGGCCAAGGGCAGCAGGGAGAAACCAAGCAGGGCTTAGAGACAGGACTGGCAGCCTCAGAACCAAGAGATGCACCAGTTATTGGTGGGGAAAAGGGGGCATTAGAGGCGGACAGGGGGAAAGGGGCACCCAACACCCACCTGCATTCTTGGTGGTCAAATACATCATTCGCTTCTTTTTCTTTCCTGAAAGGCTGCCACACAGGGTCCCTGGCCATAAGGAGATGGACCAGTGAGGCCAGGCAGGGCCATGTCAGATCTCAGATTTGGGGTCTTGGGGAAAGACTGTACCTGAGGTGGGTGTCAGTTCCAGGTCCCGCTTGACAAAGGCTTTCCGCTTCTCCTCCAGCAGCTGGCTGGGGATGAGCCCTGCACTGCCCCCTTCCACATGGCATGCCTAAAATGACCATGGACAGAGATCTGCCTAAGTGAGCCCTCACCTTCCTGACATGCTATGCCTGGGGAGACTACATGGGCGACCAGTACTCACCTGCCACCAGTTGGCATCATCCTGGTTTACAATCTGAAGCAGGTCCCCAGCACTGAAGCGCAGGCCTGCCTCCTTGCAGGGGATCAGGCTGTCTCGGGTTGGGTCATAGTCAAAATGGCATTTCACAAATACCTGGCCAGGGATTTGCCGAGAAGAGTTAAGGGCAGAAGCAGGGGAAAGCTAGAGGGGTCGGAGCCCTGTCCCGTTGCCATCCCCTATGCCCAGAGTGGGAGCTGGGAGTATCACACAGTCCCCCTCTTTTCACAAAGATGAGAGCCTGGCACTGCCCATCTAAAGGCATGATGCCTGAAGGCCTGCCCAGCCCACCTCCCTAGTACCTCCCTTTGCATTCAGAACAAAAGGACTCAGAAGCACAGGGGATCTGCTCAGGCCTGGGGTATGCGTGACCCTAATGCAGGATCCCTCTGTCCCCCCTACACCGTCTCCTCCCCAAGAGGAGAGGGCTTTGACAAAAAGCCAGACAACCAGTAGAAGAGATGGGCAGAGCAGCAAGACCTCCACAATCCACCAGCCAGGAGGCAGCTGTATGGGACACGAGACCACCCGACGCTGAGCACCCTTGCATACACATAGGCACATAGTGGGCTGCAGGCAATGCAGGAATTCACTTGTACACTTGGGTACCCCAGGCTTTAGATGGGCGCATTTCCCTTGCACATGCGCATGAGTGCTCAAGACTAGGACAAGTATGCAAGCGTGTTCACAAGGTGCACAGGCCTGTAGGTGGCTGGATCTGCCAGGTCCCGCCCCCCTCTTGCTCTGAGCACACTGATTGGAGAGGAGCCGCTCCCACCCTGAGGCCAGTGACCCTGGCAGCTGGGAGGCTCAGCCACCCCCTGGGCCTTGTGCTGGGGGTAGAGCCTGGTGCAGGGGCCCACCTGGCGGGGCAGATGGGGCTCCTGGTAGCTGGGCAAGATCTTGAGGATGACGCTGCCGCTGGCGCTGCGCAGGAGCTCCTGCAGCGCACGAGGGTCGCTGCCTACCGGCTGCCCGTTCACCTCCTTGATGATGTCGCCCACGTGTAGGAGTCCTTGTTGGGCCACCATGCCCCCATGCAGAATGCGCGCGATCACCAACTCGCCACCCTCCACGCGGAATGTCACGCCCTGGGAGACGGAGGGCAGGTATGTGAAGCCCCAACTGCTCCAGGTCAGAATCTTCAAATGCGTGTCCTAAGAGCCCCTCCATTCTACCCTTCCACCCCAACACTTACGGCCACTTTCTCTGCCATACTCTCCCCAACTCTTCACCTCCAGGAGCACTAAAGGACCAAAACTGGGCAGAACAGAGATGTGTGCGCACGACCCTGGACAAAGCTGACCTTGTCTTCAGGCCTCCCCTGACCCGACTTGATCCCGCTGCTTACTCTCAACACCCTCCCCCCCCCAAGATTTCCCCTCTGGCGCGGTGGGGCATCCTCACCAGATGCTCTCCAGCTGTCTTGCGGATGCCCACCATGCGCACAGCATCAGGAGGCACAGGCTGGTTGCTGAATGTGGGGTCCAGGCCAGGGCTAGGGGGTGGTGTCTCATAGGTCTTTGAGGCCACAGAGTCGTGCGTCTCCAGGAGGGACTGGAGAGGTGGGAGGAAGGGGAGGAACCATGGGGAAGTGCCCTGAGGTCCCTTCCCATCCCAGTCCTAACTTCCTGCCGGCCCCACCCCAGGAACCTGGGGGAGGACCAAACCTGGAAGTGGGGCTCCTGGAGGATGCGGGCCAGCTCGGCCGCGGTGCTGCTCTGCTCCGCCAGCTGCGCCAGGTCCCGAAGGATTTCCTGCACCAGCTCCAGGTTGTTGTCTCGCACTGCCTCCAGCTTCGTCTCCTCCAGCCGCTCATGGGCCTGAGGGTAGGGGTGGAACAGGTGAGGTCTGATGCCTCCCCAAGGGCCCCAGGGTACCAAACCGTGCCCTGTCCTCCATTCTCAGGCATCTTCCCACCCCTAGATCCGGACTTTAGACCCTACCCACAGCACTGCTCGTGGTATTAGCCTCACTCACTGAGATATAAGTACACTCACAAATATGCACATGTGCCCTGCTATCTCCTTTCTCCCCCAAGAGCGATTGGGACCCAGTTTAGGGAAGAGAGAATCCAAAAGATAACACCTCATTTCCATCTCTTGCCACAGAGAGCCATTAAAGTCATCAAACTGTCCCCAGCCACCAGAACCCCGTAAGTATGTGAGTTCAAGGACAGCTTCTCCCACCCAATATCATGGTAGGGTGGGGTCTTGGACACCCCATGGTCTAGGATAAGGAAGCCAGGGAAGTGAAGTAGCTTGTCCAAAGTCACAGGGACTCATACGTGGGTCTCCAAGCCCTGAGCTCAGTGTTCCCAGTGAGGAAGGGGACAAGATGTCAGGACATGGCACCAGGAGAGGGCTCTGAACCTACTTGTTGCTCTACTGACTCTGGGCTCCATGAGAAAAGGGAAAAGGAAGTCTCTGCCAGTGACCAGCCCAGCAGGGAGAGTTATGTCAAGTATGAAGAAAAGAGTCCCTTTCAAGGATATATATGGAGACTTTCTTTGCCCTCTCAATCATTTGGAAGATAGTTGCAGAGACAAAGTGCTTCACCCCAAAGTACTTCAGCACGCACCTCCTAAGAACAGGAGATCTGGTATGTAAACTACAATACCATTATCACAGGCGAGAAGCTCAACACTGCACACCAATATAATATTATCTAATAGATAGTCCATGTTCATGTCACTATTGCCTTAAAAATATTCTATAGGGCTTTATTTTTCTGATCCACAGTCTAATCAAGATCAGATGTTAACTTTGGTTGTCACATCCTCTTAATTTCCTTTAACCTAGAACAGACCCTTTAGAACATTTTTAAAGAGTCCAGGTCAGTAGTTTGTGGAGTGCCCCACAGCTGGATTTATCTGTTGTTTCTACATGTTTAGACTCAAGTTAATCTTTGTGGCAAGAGTTCTGTATAAGTGATCTTAAGGTTTCCCCACACTTTGAGACCATGTGACTATTCGGTTCCCCATTAATCATTCACTAATGGATTTAGTCTCCATTTATGGCTTTTGCCTGAATCAATTGTTATTATGTTGGGGTTGCAAAATAGTCATTATCTAACCCCATTATTCCTTCCACATGCATTAGCTGGCACTCTATTATAAGAAAGAGCTTTTCCTTTCCCCTCCCACTCCTCCTCCTTCTCTCTCGTTCTGCATCACTATGAACTTTTTTATTCAGTGTGTTCTAATCCATCATCATTGTATCTTCATTGTCTCAGTTTACCCCAAATTTGTCCAGGGGAGCCCGCAGCGTGCCTTTTGACTTGTTCCCATTATGAGCGCCTTCTTCCTTCCATCACCAGCTCACCTTGTACTTTCCCTACTCCAGATGTGGAATCAGCGATTTCCCCAAGGAAACCTGATTCCTTTTGCTGGGGAATGGTATTCAGAAACCAAGATCTGGGCACTCAGGGCTCACTGATTCTGGGTGTCATTACTTCAGTAGACATTAGCTAATACTGACTGTTCTAATTAAAATCAAACTCTACACGATTTTCCTTGCCTTCTCCCATTCCATATTTGTATCTCCTTTCTCCTTTGGTGAGAATTTTCTCCCAAGAACTTTAATATATTTACTTATTTATTCTGTCCTTCAATGTTCAGAAAGTTTCAGAATTGCTAAACTATTACTGCTACCTATCACCTTAGTTATCACCTTCTGTATATTTTATCCAAGTAAAAAATCAAGACTTATCTGCATTCTTTTTGTCCCCAGAATAGTTTTTAAAAACTTACAATGTTAATGTAAATATTCTATATCTGGGCTGTCTATTGTGGTAGCAACTAGCCACACGTGGCTGTTGAGAAATACGACTAGTACAACTGAGAAACTGAATTTTTAATTTTATATCAGCATTTAGCTTAAGTATTTTAATTTAAGTAAAGTATTTAAATAAGTACCCACATGGGGCTGGCTAGTGGCTACTAATATTAAATATTACAGGCTTAGTAAATATCCCACTTAAGGCATATAGTCAGAATTTTGTGAAGTTACTTAATTCCTTTTTCTGTTCTGCTAACAATTTGATATATGAATAGATTCACTTATCTGCACTTAATTTCAGGGTTAGATTTTTTTCATTCTTTTGAAATTTAATCTTATTTTTAATATGTACAACATTCACATGGCTGCTATCTTAAATCTATATAAAAAGTAAACTCGAAAAGTCTTATTTCCATCTTCATCCCTTCTACCCCATTCATACCAACACTCTAAAAGACATCATTTTCATTAGTTTCTAGTTTATTCAGTCTGTGTTTTTTCTACAAAAATAAATAAATATTTCCCTTTCTCTCTTATATAAAAGGTATGTGTACTCTTTGATACTTTGGGGTTTTTGTCCATTTAAGTGGTTTGGTTTGCTGTTTGGGTTTCTTTTTGTTGTTTGTTCTTGTTTTTTGGCTGCACCACACAGCATGCAGGATCTCAGCTCCTCAACCAGGGATCAAACCCATGCAATGGAAACAAGGTTTCTTAACCACTAGACCACCAGGGAAGTCCCTGTTTTCTTATTTAACAATATGCTCTGGAATCACTCTGTGCTGCTCCATGGAGATCTTCCTTTATTATTGTTATCTTTTAATCACTGCATTTGTGTGATTTCATGACTGGAGTACCATAATTTGTTCAACTACTCTCCATAGGTATGGAGGTTGTTTCTAATATCTTACTATTGCAAATAAAACTGCAGTGAATAGCCTTGGCATAGCCATTCTATATTCGCAGAGTAGATCGTTCATGTAAATTCCTAGAAGTCTTGCTGGGTCAAGCAGTAAATAAATATGCGGTTTTGTTAGATACTGACAAACTGCCCTCCATGGGGCTGGTGCCACTTTGTCTTCCCAGCAGCATTAGAAGAGAAACTTTCCTGAAGCCTTGCCACCAGAGCGTGTGATCAAACCCTTGAATGTCTGCCAACCACATCGATGAGAAGCCATCTCACAGTGGGGCTTAATTTGCATTTTGCTTATTATGAGTGAAGCTGAGCATCTCTTCGTATGTTTAAAGGCCATCTGTATATCTTTTTCTGTGATCTGTCTGTTCACGTCTCCTGCCAATTTTTCCATCAGATCTTGTTTTTTCTTTTTCTCACTTCTTAAAACATTCTCTATATTAGGAAGATATGCCCTTTATCTGTAATACCTCTTGCAAATATTTTCCCCCAGTTTGTCATTTATCTTTTGACTCAGCTTATGTTTTTTTGTCACTGCAAAAACTATGTATTTAATTTAGTTTAATTTATTAATATTTTATGCATCCAAATTTCAAGGCATAGTTTTAAAAAAAGGCTTTCCTTTACACACAGATCCGTGTTTTCTTCTAGGATGTATATAGTTTGTTTTTTCGATCTCTGACCTGCTTGGAAGTTTATTCTGATGAATGGTGTGAAGTATGGATCTGCTTTGATATCTTTCCAAATGACTGTCCAGGTATTACAACACCATTTAATAAAAATCTGTAAGAAAATTATTGCTTAATTTTCTACATGTAATAATGGTAGTGCAAATATTTTTTAAGAACTTTTAACTACAAATATTGAAATACAGATAAAATTGTGTCTGAAACTTGCTTCAAAATAATTCAGGAGAGAGAGAAGGAGGTGGAGGTATGGATGAAACAAGATTGTTCTTGAGTTGTTCAGTGTTGAACTAGGGCAACGGATGATGGGGGTTCTGGAAACAGTTTTGAAAATTTCCATAACAGAAAGTGTTTCAAGCCCATGAGATGAGGAAATTTTAACAACATCTCATAAGGATACTCTGAGGATTTGATGAGATGGGTACAGTGCCTGGCACACAGCAGTTGCTCAATAAAGGCTAGCTCCTTTTCTGTCTTCTCTACCCCAAACAGGCCAGGGACACAGCTTCCCATTTAGGGGGGCCCCCTAAATCATCCTCCCCTGGGAGGGCAGCCTTTCAGAGTGACTCCCACAGCCCGGCTGGACAGAGCGTTCCTGCTGGGGAAACAGACAACTGAAGGGGCAAAGAAGTAGTACTCGGAGACCGTTACGCCTTGATGATCCTCAGAAGCCAGAGGGCAGAGAAATGCCCCAGAAGTTCCTACCAAACGCTGTGTGATCTTCAGTCATTAACTCAGCACAACCCACGGAGGCCCTGGCTCTGTTACCAGTGTCTAGACAATGCTAAGAGCCCAGGGCCCCAGGAACCGTGTTTCAGGAATAAACGAAGGCACTCAGATCTGCAGCCCCTTCACCATGGCGACTCCAGCCAGGCTCCTTCCAGTTAATGGGGGCTAGCTCTGGCCCAGGTGACATGAGCAGCCTAGAGATTGTCCGTTTTAGCTTTAGCATCTTCTGCTCTATGGATGCGGGCATCAGGTTTCCCGAGGAGCCCTCACCTAACCAAGCAGGAAGACAGTGTATCTTCCAAGTCATTACCTCCCATCTTTTACTTAATGACCCCTCTCCCTAGGCTGATCCATTCCCACCCCTGTGGCTGGCCCTGGAGATCTTCCCCACAGACAGAACACAACTCTCCAAGCTCAACCTTCATGGGCCAGAGGAAACTTGAAACATTTAATCATTCCTATACAAAAGAAACACTACCAGCAGGCTGATTGACCAATACTGAGAACACCCAACATATATCACAATTTGCAACACTCTTTTCTGGGACTTTCAGAACTCAGAATTGGATTAATCATATCCTTTGCTCATATGTTCTCATCCTTGGTTCCTGCATGACTTCTTTTTAGTTAGCTGCTATTAAACTGGGTTCCAGAAAAACATCTATTTCTGCTTTATTGACTATGCCAAAGCCTTTGACTGTGTGGATCACAATAAACTGTGGAAAATTCTGAAAGAGATGGGAATGCAAGACCACATGACCTGCCTCTTGAGAAACCTGTATGCAGGTCAGGAAGCAACAGTTAGAACTGGACATGGAACAACAGACTGGTTCCAAATAGGAAAAGGAGTACGTCAAGGCTGTATATCT
>NW_011491618.1:2562233-2562586 GCF_000754665.1 Bison bison bison | reverse complement strand
TACATCATGAGAAACGCTGGGCTGGAAGAAGCACAAGCTGGAATCAAGATTGCCGGGAGAAATATCAATAATCTCAGATATGCAGATGATACCACCCTTATGGCAGAAAGTGAAGAGGAACTCAAAAGCCTCTTGATGAAAGTGAAAGAGGAGAGTGAAAAAGTTGGCTTAAAGCTCAACATTCAGAAAACAAAGATCACAGCATCTGGTCCCATCAGATCAGATCAGATCAGTCGCTCAGTCGTGTCCGACTCTTTGCGACCCCATGAATCGCAGCACGCTAGGCCTCCCTGTCCATCACCAACTCCCAGAGTTCACTGAGACTCACGTCCATCGAGTCAGTGATGCCATCC
>NW_011491618.1:2561815-2562133 GCF_000754665.1 Bison bison bison | reverse complement strand
ATCCAGCCATCTCATCCTCTGTTGTCCCCTTCTCCTCTTGCCCCCAATCCCTCCCAGCATCAGAGTCTTTTCCAATGAGTCAACTCTTCGCATGAGGTGGCCAAAGTACTGGAGTTTCAGCTTTAGCATCATTCCTTCCAAAGAAATCCCAGGGCTGATCTCCTTCAGAATGGACTGGTTGGATCTCCGACTGGTCCCATCACTTCATGGGAAATAGATGGGGAAATAGTGGAAACAGTGTCAGACTTTATTTTTGGGGGCTCCAAAATCACTACAGATGGTGATTGCAGCCATGAAATTAAAAGATGCTTACTCGTT